>NW_025385222.1:0-9196 GCF_016433145.1 Gracilinanus agilis
TATATATATATTATTTTCTCTTCTAGATAAAATTCTGAAATTAAATGAAATCAACATTCCATTTATAAAGACAGGGCGGCACTGTGGATTGAATGCTAGCCTGACAAACACAAAGAACTGAGATAAAATCTTGCCCTTAATATTTATTAGTTGTAAATGCTTAGCATATTAGCATGCTTAACAAACTCTCAAAGACTTGTCTGTTAAGTCATGGGAAATCTGTGATCTATGTTAGTGGAAAGGGTTCCCATAGCAGGATTAGCCCAATGACAAAAATATAGATCTTCCACATATGCCTTACATTTATCAATACTAGCTGGTCATGATGGACAATTTTTGTGATTTACTACTATCATCTACTTGTACTTAAATTTTGTTTCTTAACTTAAAATGTTTGTTTTCAAGGTATTCAAATGAATACCTTCACTATAAATAAATCTTCAAGTTTTGAATATATATATATACATATATATATACACTCATGTATATATATAAAACCTTGAAGATACAGATAGATTCACATATACACACAGTTACAATCAAGGGAATAAAATGCAGAGTTAAAGGAAATGGTGCCATTTTTATTCAAAAAATATATTTTTGAACATAATATTATAAACATGGTCTTATGTTAAATAGTAAAAAAGATGTGTGCCCTTTTTAGAGCCACTCTATATTGGCTCTGATTACATTTTAAAAATAAGAATTCCAAAAACTATGAGAAATTTAAACATTGCTAGACTAAGTATATAAATTCTTGAGACAATGAGTTCCAATAATCCTTTGAGAAAATCCATTTTGATATTCTTGTTTTAAAGTATCTTATTATTTTAAAACTACATATCATAACTAATATGAGAAAACACTAGCATCAAGTTTGGACAAAATTTGCCAGAAACAAAAAAGTCTTAGCACCTAATCTAGTAATAGGTATTAAACTATTCCCACCCTAATTACATGACTATGCCAAAAAGTATTGGAATCATCAGTGAATGCATTTTGACAGAAATTTAGATTTCTAAATTACAAACTTTGGGGCTTTAGGTAGTAAGGGAGGAAATAAAAAAAAGGACACATTGTAAGTATATGATACTAGCAAACATAAGGAGAGTAAGAATGAGAGGTAATGAGGTTAGGAGGAAGAAGCAGCAATGTCAACATCATAAATTTGAAAGGAGAGGAGGGCAACATTAACAATTCACCTACTTTTCTTTCTAGCTGGGAAAGCATAGTTACAGAAATCAGTTTAAGTACTAAGTGAATGCAATGAAAACAAGAATGAGAATAATTAGAACAATAATGTTGATATAGGGTATATATTAGCTGCTTTTGCTGTCATGATCTCTGCTAAATTCTCTATTCCTCTCTTCACTGAAGCAGAAAAGAGAGACTATACTATAGTAGGGCATTTTAAGGAATAAATTAGTTTAACTTTGTAGAAAGTGATAATTAAGTTATTAAGGGAAGGAGAATGAGCATTGATTAATTTTTTAAAATAGTTAAGTTCAGTGCTTAGATTCAGTAATGACAGTTACAACAAAAACAAAATTCTAGTTTAAAAGGGATTAAATGAGTGACATTAAATTTATTTTTAATAAATATATAAAGTTATTTTAGTAGAATGCTTGATTTTATTTAGTTTCTAGTTATGAACTAATTTGTATAATTTTAAATCAAATTAACTCATATAATAAAATCATTCATTCATTCATTCACAAATGCAACAAATACTGAGAAACTTCTGTGAGGCACCAAATAGAATAGATAACTAAAAGCTTAATATTTTAAATAGTATATGAATGCTAGAGAAGTAGTATTCTAAAGCAGATGTTCTTAACCTGGGATCCCTGAATTTATTTTTAAAAAAATATCTTGAGATGCATTTCATCCCAAAATACTCTTAATATCTTTTGATTATCAGTTGGGGAGTGGCTTATATAACACCCCACCCCATTTTCTGCTTTTCTCTTAATTTTGGCTACATTAGTATTATTTGTACAAATTCTTCTAAATTTAATATAATCAAAATCATCCATTTCACATCTCATAATACTTTCTATCCCATTTGTTCATAGTCTTCTCTTAATTCATAAATCCAATAGGCAAAATGTTTCCTGTTAATGATATCTCCCCTTTATGTCTAGGTCAAGTATCCATTTTGATCTTTTCTTGGTAAACGGTTTAAGAAATTGGTCTCTTCCTAGTTTTTGCCAAACTACTTTTCCATTTTTCCCAATATGTTTTTTTTTTAAACCAAATAGTGAATTCTTATGTCAAAAGTTTGGATCTCTATTTTTGTCAAACACGAGGTTATTATAATCTCTTATTGCTGTCGTTATATGTCTATTCTGTTTTACTGATCTACTTTGAACCAATACTAGATAGTTTTGATGATTACTGCTTTATAATACAGTTCAAAATCTGGTAATGCTAGACCTTTTTTTTATTAATTACTTTGATATTCTTTACCTTTTATTTTTCCATAGGAATTCTATAATTATTTTTTCTTGTTCAATAAAATTACTTTTTGGTGATTTAATTGGAAAGGCATTGGATTAGGTTAGGTAGGGGTATCATTTTAATTATATTGGTTTTTCCCAACCTATGAACAATTAACATTGCTCTAATTATTTAAATCTGATTTTATTTGTATAAGGAATGTTTTATAATTATCTTCATGTGACTCCTGAGTTGGTATACTATTAAGTATTTTATCCTATCTACAGTTATTTTAAATGGGTTAATCCTCCACTATCTCTTCTGACAGGATGTTGAATGTGATATATAGAAATGCTGATGACTTATGTGGGCTCATTTTATATCCTTCTACTTTGCTAAAATTATTGATAGTTTAAACTAATTTTTAAGTTGAATTTCTAGGATTTTCCATACATGCCATTGTATCATCTCAGAAACAAGTTAAGTTTTATGACCTCTGCTCATTCTGTTTCCATCTGATTTTTATTCAACTTGATATTTATTTTAACATAATTATTTTCCTTTATAATTCTCTATATTTTATGTACTTTTAAAAACATTACCTGGAGAAGGATTTTGTAGGCTTCACCATACTGAGAAGGAATACATAACACACACAAAAAAAGTCAAGAACTCCTTATATAAAGGAATACAAGAACTGAAAAGCCTTTAGTGATGGCCCCAAGAGGATTTTTAAAAAATCTTATCAGCCTTAACTATTAAAAATCTTTAATTTTTATGGATAGTCTAAATTTGTGTCATATTATGATACTATGATAATGGCATGAGAATGTGGTCTCTATATTATTAAAAACAAGAAAGAACAGCTTATATATCTCCTTGCTGATATTCATCTATAAGTTTCATGTACTTACCATTTTGTATTTGTTCATGAGCACCTATTCCATGACCAGAAAAAAAAATAGCAACATCCCAAACAACTCAACCACTGATAATACTAAAACTTAATTATACTGAGAAACTAAAATATGAAATGCCAGTATTCTTGGGGAAAAATTAACTTACTTCTAAATGGCAAATACTTTATTCTGCAGAATTAAAAAAATATTCATTTGATGCTTTTTTCTCATCAGATCCAGTTTACAGTGGCACATAGGAACAATAAATAGTATCTACACCCAGTGACTAAACTTAATTATGGAAAAAGAGAATTTTCCATTCTTCTGTGATTTTTATCTTGTGATTTACATCTGTGTAAATCTGTGATTTACTTTAGAAATCATAATATATAAAAGTACTAATAGCTGCTCACATTTACATATACCTTCTGTTAATAAAACACATTCCTCACAACCACTCTGTGAAGCAAACAGGAAAAGAATGAACACTCCATCTGATAGGTGGAGAAATTAAAGATAACAAGAGGAAGTATGGACTGGTAAGTGTCCTTTGATACCCTAGATGAGCTTTCTTCTCACAAATCCATGCTGTTTGCATTATACACATGGCCAAAATGTTTGGGAATGTCCCATAAGTTAGAAATCCTAATAGAAGGCTATTTTATCAGCTTTCAAATTCTACATGCACAAAATTTTCTTTCTCCTTAACTCCATTCATAAAAGATATGGAGAGGTTGAGGAATATACAACTATCAGTGCTTAAAAGAAACCCTGCCATTATTAAGAATTCATGATACAGCATTTGGCTCCTTTTACAAGAAATACCAATCAATTAAAATAATTTTATCAAAAATTTCAAACACATAAACAATATATTACAAATATAAATAAGAGTGGATTGTATCTAAATACACAAAATGTAATAGGAATATCTTTTTAAGAAAGTATATACTGCCTTGTAAGAAAAATAAAGACAATGAAATTAAAATTTATCTAAGGTTTCAAATCAACCTTTTGAGAACTTCCAAGTATTATATTACTAAGTGAATGATTTCATTTAATAAATTATATATATATATATATATCTGTCTTTTCTTTATTTTCCTTAACCTTTTTATCTCACATATACATAAACTGTACTGTTGAAAGCATTACAAATACACAAATCAAGTTGGGTAAAATGAAGTATTTGTGTGTGTGTGTGTGTGTGTGTGTGTGTGTGTGTGTGTGTGTGTGTGTGTGTGCACACTTTAAAGAACTTCCCTTTAATTACTAGAGAACATATGGTCCACACTAGCCTTTACTCCTAGTTTGGCTGATTTATGGACTTAGTTTAGAGCCTTAGCTTTACGTTAGCAGGGTATCTAAGCATCTGTGATTATTTATTGCATGTTTTTAAAGTTAAGAGACCAACAAGAAACATGTGACTAGAGTGAACATAATTTTAACTTATATTGAACAAATGCGGGAAATTGGTTAGCCATAACAAAATATTTAAAGCTTCTCTATCTATTGGGAAAATCTTTTTTAAAGGGCAAAGATGATATTTTTTACTTTATTGTATGGTAACTAAAGTACAGCTGACCATGAAGGAAAATATAAAATCTAATATATATTCTGTACTCAAATATTCTAACCCCTCAATTCTAATGTCTTTCCTTTGTTAATTATTTCATATTAACCCTATATATTGCTTATATTTACATATATTCCTTGTCTTCCCCATTTGACTGTGATATCTATATGGGCAGGGTCTATCCTAAGCCTCTTTTTGTATCCCCAGCATTTAATACAGTGCTTGAGACATAACAGACACTTAACAAATGATTACTGATTGATATTTATAAATGCAATATATCATAAGTAAAATGTATAATATAGCCATTTTTACTAATAAATTAAAAATAAATTCTAAATTAGAAGTATCACTGCAAATATATTTTCAAAATATATGCTTACATAAATATTAAAATATTAATTTAGCCTGTTTTAAATTAACAAAATATCAAGTCAAGAAAATAACAGTATTTCAATGAAAATGAATTCATATTAAAACATATTTTAGAAATATTTAATTAGAAATAATCAATTAAATATTTTAGAACATAAAGAACAAAAATATTTTAGTAATTTTCAAATCTATATTAATACTACTTTTATTATTGTTTTTATTGAATTTGGGAGTTAATATTAAAGGATGTGTTTTCAATTTTGCTGTCAATTAAAACCCTATTTCCTTAACCTTTCTATATTTCATACTGCTCATTGATGATGTTTGAGAACCTTGAGTGTTTAACTCAATTCATTTAAATGGGAAGTTAAGCATAAACAGCAGCAAAAGTATAACTGATCACATCTGTGCATGTTATAACAATGACAGTAGGCTTGTAAATTTTCAACAGTTCTCATCAGTTTCTGTTGCAATAGGCCATGTCAGTATACAAAACAGGAACATTACTAGCCTGAGTGATCTTAACCTTGTCAGAAATAGGCAGTTGGATGCCAGATGCTTCATTTTCTTACTGGTTTTCATTGAATCTAATGAGTTTGTCTATTACTTTTTGGGGAAAATATGAGCTTAAATTCACTAAATGACATGGTGTCTACTTGGTGACCTCATCTGTCACATTTCTTCCTAAAAATATCTTGCTTTCCTGGGATTTATGAAGTGTTCTTCAATATTTATTACCTATTAAGTTACTCAAATAGCTGTTTTCAAAATGTCTACACAACGAATAATAGGAAACAAAAATTATGTAACTTTGAAAATTTTTCTTGCTTCTCTTTATTTGGTTAAAATATTTTTAAAGATTTATCTTATTTAGTTTTCCAAATAAATTCATAAAATAAAAAAACTACTAGGAAAGTCAAAATAAATGAATGCATCATAATTGAAGTGCTCCCTCCATGTCCACCCTTAGGATTTCTAATCATCATTGAAATCAAGTCTATTCTAAGAAGAACAAACTTTGAAAATGTAAGTTAAAAATCAATGTTATTTTCTTCTGGATTTTTTAATGTATCTATATGGAATATAACAAAAATATACTGGGCAATAATTTAAACAGGTAATTATAACTTTAAAAATAACAAAATGAAAATGTAGGAAAATGCTATTGAGGAAAAACAAATCAGACTTTTAATCCTAGTTTAAACTCAGGCTTTTAAAAATCTTCCCAAACGTATTTCTCAGACTTCAATCTAATTTTTTTCTATATTAGAATGTTAACTCCTAAAAAGCAGAAAATATATTTTTGCCCCTGAAAGTGCTACTTAAATTCTTGTTGACTCTAGTTCTGCCCCAAATCATATTTAGTAGGGGCTCAAATGAGACTTTGTTATAGGCACCAAAATTTTAGGGACTTCATTTTTCTGTCTGACTGGAAGTTTCAAGCAATGTAGTTTTTGGATTAAATAGAAAAACAGCCAAAATACAAAGGGCACTTAATTTGCTTTTCAAAACACTTGTATAATATGAGTGAAATTTCCTCAAGCTTAACCTTAACTTCTGCACTGAATAGGCTATTTGTTTTGGAGGGAAACAGAGGCAGAGGCTATTTTTTCCAAAAGTTTCAATAGAGACTTATATCTTTTATTTACCTCTAGGAGTAAAAACCCAAATTACAAGTGAAGATCATTATCATTTGAAAGCAATTTCCCTTAGCTCCTAGAATAATCTGAGAGTTCCTACCCAAACCAAAAATTAGTTAAAGTGTCTTCTAGTCTCTTAAATTTTAATATCCAAGGCAAAAGGAAGGGACAATATCAATGAGTAACTTGCCCATGGAGCCCTCAATTAGAGAAGAATTACCACAGCAATACAGAGTCTGCATTATGTACAATTAATTTTTTAATATTATGAAATAATTTTTTGAAGAATATTATAGCAAACTTGTTTTTTTAATAGATAAAACATCATTCTGATTATTTTTATGGCATAAAATCCCTTTTGGACCCAATGAACTTTACATTCTTACTAATGTGCATGGCTGTACATCACAGGGAAAAAAAATCACTGTATTTAACATGTTCACTATTATGAGAAATGCAAAAAAAAATTTGATACAGTTTGTACTTTCAAGGAGTTTAAGATCTAAATTTTAAACAAAACTCTAAAATATAAAAAAGTACTTGAAAAGCTTTTAGAAGCAAACGAATGATATTTATTGGTATGAGAGATTATTTCTGGTCTTGGAGGCTAAAGAAAAGTAGTTTGCTCAGATGAGGTGGAAACTGTGGGATATTCTTAAGAACTGTTTGGATTTTGACAAGTGGAGATTCAACTTGATTCAACAAGTATTTTATTAAAAGATTATTATGTAAAAAAGATCTGTGTTAGGAATTGAGGCTATGAACATGAAAAAAAAAATTAGTCCCTGATGTCATGTAGCTGAAATTTAATGAGCAGTAAGACAAACAATAGCTATAATACTAATTAGAAGATGAGTAAGTACATAGATAATTCAGAGTAGCATAAGAAAGTCAATGAGGGGTTACTTAAAGTGAGGAGGGATCAAGGAATTCTTTAAGAAGTTATTCCTGAGTAAAGACTCATAGTAAGATTTTTTTTTCTCTAATGGGCAGAAGAAAGAGATGTAAAACCATTCTAACCCATATGCAACAGCATGAAAAATGCATGGAGGCAGTAAAAGGCAAGATTAGATCAGGAAAAAGTGAATGTGGCTAAAGTATATGGAAAAGAATAACATGATTTAAATTTAGAGAAGCAGACTAGAATCAGGTCATGAAAAGCAATGTATAGTCTAAAGTAGTGATGGGCAAACTACAGCCTAAGGGCCAGATGCTACCCCCAGAAATGTTCTATCCAGTGGTGGACATTATTCCTAATGTGAATAATAGAATAAGGAGGATACGATGCAATGAAACTTTGAAAGAGTTGCCTTAGAAACAGACTGACAGATGAGCATTTCCTTTCCTTTGGCCCCTTCTTTAAAAAGTTTGCCTATCACTTTTCTAAAGAGACAAATGGAAGTCACGTTTGTTTTGTTTGGTGTTTTCTTAAATTTTTGTAGAGGAGAGCTGTGATCAGAACAAAAATTAGGAAGATTACTTTCAAATGGAAAACAAAGATTGGAAATGTGGAGATAGGTTATAACATTGCTATTCAGGTGAAAGGTAAGGAGCCAAGGAAAATACAAAGGAAGTGACAGTTGTGAGACATTTTCAAAGAAGACCGAAAAGGACTAGATAACTAATTGCTTGGGAATAAGGAAGAGAAAATTGACAGGGATAATCCTAAAGAACAAAGTCACATAAATGAGAATGGTATTGCTGTTGATAGAAATAGGGAAGGTAGGTGATAGGGCAGATTGTAGATGGTAGTTGAGTTTGAAGTTTGGGCAGCACAATATAGGTTGAGACATCAAGCAGAGCAATGAGGATGTAGGACAAGCTTCTGAGGAGAGGATGAGATATAGTTATAATTTGGAAATCATCTAACTATAGGTTATCTAATTAAAGCTCCAGTAGTGAAAAAGGTCACCAAGAAAGGGAAAGCTGAGGAAGAAAATGGAGAACATAAAGTGGTTTCCATATTTAGAGAGAAGAGAGAAAGAGGAAGGGGAAGGATAACCATAAAAGGGGATTGACTTAGCAGTAGTGAAAAAGGCAGAGAGATAACCGGAAGAAGATAAAATAGAGACTTCAAGAGAGGAGAGTTAGTGAGCATATACTACCTCTTCTAGAAAGTTAAGCAAGGAAGAGATAGATAGGATATCCTGAGGAAGTAAAAGAATTAGGGGAAAGGAACTGCTATTTAAAAAAAAAAGAAAAAACAAGGAAGGAAGGAAGAAAGGAAGGAAGGAAGGAAGGAAGGAAGGAAGGAAGGAAGGAAGGAA
>NW_025385223.1:0-6140 GCF_016433145.1 Gracilinanus agilis
GAGAGGGAGAGAGAGACAGAGAGAGAGAAAGACAGAGAGACAGAGAGAGAGAAAGACAGAGAGACAGAGAGAAGGGGTGGAGTGAAGCAAATTAAAAATCAATGGAATCAAAGGAACCATTGCTGTGGGAAAACCCCCTAGTAGATACATAATAAATGTATTGATATATATTGCTGGAAGGGGAAGGACTGACTAGGAGAATTATTGCTCGGTGATGGCTCCAGACCCAGTAGGATCTTAGATTTAGAGTTAGAAGGAATCCTCAATAATTATCCTGTCCAGCCTCCAGATTTTGCAGGTGATGAATGAAAACAGAGCCAAGAGAGACTTTTGTATCTTAGTCAAAGATATACAAGTAGTAGGTGAAAGAGCTAGAATTCGAACTCATATCCTGATTCTAAATCCAGCTGTTTCCTTTATACCAGGTTGACTCCCAGATTCAATCTATCTTAGTACTCTCTGACTGGGGCTATGTAATTTTTTTTTTAAATAAATTTAGTGGAGGAAAAACAGTCTGTTCAATGGAAAAATAACTGTTGCTTGAAGATTTGTGTGGAAAGATGCGGCTCTGTTTATTTCTTTTAGTGGACTTTTGGTTTCTTTTAAAGTTAATGCGAGCCAACTATGTGACACGGCATCCAGGAAAGATTTATAGTGCCAGATTGAACTGACTGTCATGGTAATCAGACCAAGGGAGGGTAAAGTCCTGCTGTATTCTCTCCAGGTCAGACCATATCTGGAACAGTGACCATTTCTGGGTGTCATATATTAGATGGGAAGAAATAGGAGTTCATCAGAGTCAGGCAGCCAGGATAAGAGGTCTGAAGATCATGCCAAATGGGCATCAGCTGAAGGAACTGATAAATTTAGCCTGGAGGAAAAAAGACTGGGGGGAGGGGGGGGGGTCAGACACAATAGCTTTCTTCAAGGATTTAAAAGATTGTCCTGTGAAAGAGGGATTTAGCCTTGTTCTGCTTGGCCCTCAGAGGGCAGAGGAATGGGCAGAAGATACTGAAAGACAGATTTTCTCTTAACTATAAAGAAAAACTTCCTGACAATTATTGCTGCCCACAAGTGGAAAACACTAACTTCAAAGGTGATAGGCTCCCCTCCATTGGAGGTTTTCAGGCAAAAACTAAATACTTTTTTTTTTAGATCAGCTCCTGGTTGCCTCAGATGGATTTCTAAGGTTCCCTTCCAACTGAGATTTTGTAACCTAGCTGTGCAATTATACACTTTTATAATAACAACAATAATGTAATATGATCCTAATAATGTAATAATTTATATTCCATAGCACTTTAAAGTTTACAAAATATTTTCCTCAAAACAAACATGTGAGGTAGGTAGAACAAGTATATTCTTTATTCCATTTTACAGATGGGGAAACTGAAAGATAAAAAACTTGTCTAAGTTAAGGTAGTTAATTATATCCAAGCTGAGATTCAGACGCCAGTCTTCATTTGCCAAATCTTGCCTTCTTTTCTACTCTGCTCTATACTTTATACTTTCCAAAGTATTTTCACATATATTATTTCTCTCATCGGATCTCACTGGATCCTTGGGTCCCCAGGAGCTGCTGGGGTGGGGCTGGGGGAGTGCAATAGGTGGAACAAGCCAATCTGCTGTAGTAAGAAACCAAAAAGAATGAAGATGAAGGTAATGGAGTAGGATGGAAAGCAGCCAGAGGCACAGGTTCAAGGTCAAGATTTAGAAGTCCAGACCACAGAGTGGTGTTGAAATCCACAGGCAAACAAGAGGGATCTACATTCAGGAAATCAGGTGTCCACACAAATTCAAGCGCACTGAAAAGGGATATTTTTCATTCTAATTCTCTCATTGTGGTGAACCTACAGCTTTTGTGCCCTAGTGGATGGGGTTAAACCTACTTCTTTGATCTTCTGAAGTACTTCGGCTGTAGACAACCCACTAATCTCTTCCCATCATTCATTAGTCTTTCCCACATTGGGAAACCACTGTAGGTGACTGCCATTTTTTTTCTCCTCAGAGATTGATTACTTCAGACCCTGGTGGTTTGACTTGATTATTCCATGCCCAGAAGAAATCCTCACTACAACAAAATGGATAGGAAGCTGTCTATCCTCCAATTAAAAAGCTCCAATGAGTGGTAATCCACTAATGGAGGGAGCCCATTCCATTTTGGGATAGCAGTAAATGCTGAGAAAAATTTCTCACCTTCATCTTAAATTGGCCTACTTGTAGCTTCCATCCATTGTTTCTGGTGCTACCCTCTGGGACCAAAAAGGAAAAGCATCATCCCTTTTTAGGAGATAGGCTTTCAAATACTTAGATACAGGAGTCATACCCCCTCCACTCCTTCCTCACACCTACCAAGTCTTCTCTATTCTAATAATCTCCAGTTCCTTCAGCCTCTTTGTTGTTCTTCAGACAAGATGAACTATTAACTCTGTTCATTTTCAGTGGGTATCTCCCATGCCTGGAATTCTCTCCCTCCTAGCTTCTCTGTCTTCCTTAAAGTCTCAACTAAAATCTTGCCTTCTGCAAGAATTCTTTCTGGATTCTCCTTTATCTTAGTGCCTTCACTCTGAGAGCATCTCCAGTTTTCCTTCTTTATATGCTGCGTGTACACGGTTATTTGCATGTTGTCTTCCCCATTAAGATAGTGAACTTCTTGAAATCAGGAACTGGGTTTGAGGTGAGGTTGTTTATCTGTTTTGCCTTTCCATGACTTAAGAACTGCTAGAAGAGAATGAAAGAAAGAAAATGGATTTTCTAAATGGACTATATGAATACCTAAAAGAAATGAAGAAAGAAATTAAAAGTGAAAAAGTTCTTTAAGGAAAAATTGAGAATAAATAGTTTGAAAGAGAAAATTTTTTTCTCGGTAAAGAGAAAACCTTTACCAAAGTAATGGACTCTAAAAAATAAAATAGACCAAACAGAAATCAACAGCTCTCTAAAACAGAAATAAATATTAGAATAAAGCCTAAAGATTTTTTAAAAATAGAAGGAAATATATGAAAAGTGACATCTGAAATAACTTAATTGGAAAATAGGTCAAATAATTTAAGAATCATTGGACTTCCTGAAATCTATTATTTTTAAAAAACCTGAACACTATATTTAAAGAAATCATAACTGAAAATTTCATGGATTCATTAAAACCAGAGGGCACAATGAAGATAGAAAGAATAGATCAGTCACATCCTAAAGGAACTCCAAAAAGGAAAAGTCCTAGGAATGTCATAGTAATAATCTAGGGTTTCTATCTATCTATCTATCTATCTATCTATCTATCTATCTATATCTATATATTGTATTCAGAAAGAAGTTCAAGTACCAGTCAGGATCACACAAGACCTGACCTCTACAATTATAAATAAGGGGAGATCTTGGAATACAATATTCCAAAACATATAAGTGAACAACCTATTGAATAGAGGGAGAATAGACCTTAAAAAAATAATAGAGAGCTTTCAAGTATTTCTTATGAAAATACCAGAGATGGGAACTCTGAAATACAAATATAAGAAGTCAAAGGTACTGAGAAAGGAAAATATATATGATCAATTGGAAAGAGCTGTATGATGATAGAGTGTTAATATTGAATCATATGGGGAGGGGCAACACAAGCAACCCTTTAGAATCCTAACATCTTCCGAGGGTATCAGGAGAGTTAAATGAGAAAAATAGAGGACCTGGGGGTAGATTTTGGTTCTATTCTGAGGGCTTAAAAGAAGGAAAGAATAGGAAGATAACAGAAAAATTAGGGGAGAAAAAAGTGCTTTAGATGCCTCTTAGACAATTCAGGAATGACTTAAGAAATTGCAAATGGATGGAAAGGAATATTATTGCATTGTGAGAAAATACAAAAGAGACGATTTCAGAACATCCTAGATAGTATGAACTGATGCAGAATGAAATGTGCAGTGCCAGAAGAACAATTTATGACAGCAATATAGTAGAGAAAAGCAATTCTGAAAGACTTAGGAACTCTAATCAATGCAGTGTGTTCAGAGGAACTGTAATGAAGTATGATAACTACTTCCTGACAGAGACGTGATGGACTCAAGTTGCAGACAGATCTATACACATTTTTGGGCATGGCCATTGTGTGGATTCATTTTGCTTGGTTGTGTTTATTTGTTACAAGATTGCTTCTAATCCTCTTTTTCTTGTTATATAATGGGAGAGAGAGGTTGAGAAGGGCAAGGAAAAAAACAATTGTGATGCCAAAAAGGAGTGAGGGGGGCACTGAAACATTTTTAAAATGCAGAGAAGAGAAAGAGAAGGAAGTTCAGAAGGAAGCACAAACATTTAGGAAAGTTTTGAAAATAATGTGGAATTTATTATATCTTTTTTTTAAGCAAGCAATCTGAGGCAGAAATTTATGTTTTCATATAGTTGTTCTTTTTATGTATTCTGCTATGCATATGAAAATGCTTTTTTGGTGTTTAAGTTCAGAATAAAAATTAAAAACAGAACAACAAAATACACTTAATTAGAGTGACTATCTTTCCTCAACTCTTCCAACATTGACTATTCACATCTGTTGTCATTTTTGCCAGTTTTCTGGGCATGAGGTGAAGCCTCAGACTTGTTTTGATTTGCATTTTTCTTATTATTAGTTGTTTAAAGGATTCTTTCATATTATTGTTAATCACTTGCAGTTCTTTTGAAAACTGTTCATATTCTTTATTCACTTGTCTATTAGAACAAAACTTTTCATTCCAATAAAATATTTTTTAAAATACAGGAGGGGAGAGATCTGACTTAAAAACAACTCATTTTTTTTTAAATCTAGATTTTCTAGTAGACCACGTATTTTTGCTTTGTTTTGTTTTGTTTATCTAGACTGAGATTTCATCAGTGTGGAGAACTCCAGGCATGGAAGCATCTCCAACTTCTGGCTTTAGAAAGTTGCCCCAGGACCTGAGATATGAAGTGAATTGCCCATTGTTGTACAGCTAGACAGTGGTTGAGGCAAGATTTGAACCTGCATTTTCCTGACTCTGAGGCTGGTCTTGTCTTCATCGGTCATTGTATACTTACTCACTAATGTTGAGATATAAATATTTATTCCATGGGGAACACAGTGCCCTGTGCTTCCGAAGGCCTTCTGAGGCATATTCGAGAGTTGGCAAATGTACTGTTTTTAGTCATGCTGGATTGATCTTGAATAACTTATTGAAACTAAATTTGCTCCTGTTTCCCTGCAGGCTCCATGGGAAGGAGGGAGGCAGGGAGGAGTTGAAAAGAGAGAATGAATTTTGGTAAATTAATCTTTCCTTAAGGTCCTTTTAATTTCCTGTAGGGTGGTCAGAACAAAATGCCCAAGCTTTTTCAGCAGCTGATGTTTTTCCTTTGTGTTAAGTTCTTATATAGAGCATCAAAAGATTCAAGAGCCATGACCAAGAGAGGCCAGGCTCTCCTGAAGGGTTTCTGGAATCTGCATTTAAGTAACTTTATTGTTCATGGTTTTGGCAAATGTTATCATTTTCTGACAATATTTAGACTCTGATGTAAGTGTGAACCAGTAAATGACCTTTAAAGTAACAGCAAGAGTAAAATGTTGTGTTTAAAAGCTTCCAATTCTCCTTTAGAGCATCTGCAGAGTTTTACCCTCTTCCGCACTGGCTAAATAAGATTCCCCAAGAGTATTGTCCACTCATGGAACTTAACCCCAGACTCTCCCAACTGGAAGGGACCTCAAAGGCCCTTGAGTCCAACCTCTACCTGGACAAGAATGTTGACTGTAAGGTAGCCAATAAATAATCATCACACCTTTGTGTGGAGGAGGCAGAACCCACTACCTCTGACCATGCAGTCTTACTGCTCATTGAGCTCCCTATTAAAAACTCCCAAATAAAAACTCTTCTGTTTTTATTTAAAGACCTTCACAAACTGGCCCATTCTTACCTAGCTGGGCTTCTTGTACTTTAGTTCCTTCTACATACTTTATTGTTTCTCCAAAATTGTGCCTTCCATATTTCTGGAATACTCTGTCCCCTCACCCTTTTCTTCAAGATTCAATTCAAATTACATCTTTTACAGGAGCTATTTTCCAGTCTTATCAGGTGTTAATGACTTCCCCTTACACATTATTTTCCACCTTCTCTCTCTCTCTCTCTGTCTCTCTCTCTCTCTCTCTCTCTCTC
>NW_025385224.1:0-7680 GCF_016433145.1 Gracilinanus agilis
ACCCCCAGCACCCCCACCCCCAATTCCCAGGAAGCAGAGAGATTCGAAAGCCTTGCTGCCAGGGACTTCTAGCAAGTGAAAGAGAGACAAGGTTAATAGAAACTCACTAGAGAAAAGTCAGAGCAGGATGAAAAAAGGACATTGCCGGATCTGACTGCCATGGCCTCTGCTCTCTGCAAGCTACCTGAAGCTCTTTTGTCTGCAGACATTCCCCTCAAATCCTTTTCCCCACTTCTAAAAGGCTTGGGACTCCCCCATGGCCCTCTCTGCATTTTTACGAAGACATCCTTTGTTCGTTGCTGCACTGGGCAGGGAGCCCGACACTGCTCTGCTCTTCCTCCAATTTTACTGGTTCAGGGGGCCTCTCTGGAAGGATATTCGATCGACTCTTTGAGAAGGAAGCCGGGGCTGGAAAACCCTGGAGATTTATTTGTTCCTAAGAAGACTAGAAGTTCATTTCCCATTCAGAGATAAACAATGATCTCTGCTCGAGAAGAAGGTCAGCGCTCCACACAGTTAACCTAAACACGGGCCAAAGTGGGACACCATCAGTTGACCCCTGAAATCCTTCTTTGCTTTGGCTTGGTTTGGTTCAGTGAATTTCCACTCGCTTATCTCACCAAGATCTCATGAATCAATCAGGGAGAGATCAAAATGTCTGCCGCGTTGGTGGAACTGCTGCAGCCATTCCAAAAGGCCATCCTTTTCCCCCAAGCGTTTGTTGTGGCCACGGAGGCAAGACTGTGCTAGATTCCTATTCTGCAGCTTCCCACCCTTTACCCCATTTGGAGAAGCCAATCAGCCCAAGACTCCCTTCCTGAGCGCTCATTCCAAACCATCCTAAAATCTTCAAGTTGACTGGAACCCAGGCTCACGGGATCAACAATTTAGGGTTGGAAGGAGCTTTCAAGGGCTTCTAGTCAAAGAACTTCTTTGATAGATGAGGAGACTAAGTCCAAGAGGTGGAGTATTTCGTTCTGGGAGTCACAGTTTAGAAAGGACACCCATAAGCCAGAGAAAATCCAGTAGAGGCCAACCAGAACGTAGGAAGGAACTTGACTCAGAGTCATAGGAGGTTCAGAGGTGGGACTTGGGGATGTTTAGGGGAATGAGGAGCCTTGAGAGCTTTCTTCAAGTATTTGAAGGATTAGTAATAGAAGACTGGCCAATGGGGGCTCAGCCTTGGGAGTAGGAATTGCATCTGGTAAGTCAACTTCTGAAAATGACCAATCTTGTATAATGGGCAGGGTCCATTTCTCCATTTCAGAGGACCACTAGCATTCTGCCTGAAGAAAAGGGCTTTTGTATGACTGCTGAGGCAGAATTTGGGACTGATGGGAAAGTGATTTTTCTTTTTTCTTTCCTTTCCTTTCTTTTCCTTTCCCTTCCTTTCCCTTCCTTCCTTCCTTCCTTCCTTCCCTTCCCTTTCCTCTCTCTCTCTCTCTCTCTCTCTCTCTCTCTCTCTCTCTCTCTCTCTCTCTCTCTCTCTCTTTCGCTCTCTCTGTCTCTGTCTGTCTCTGTCTGTCTCTGTCTGTCTCTCTGTCTCTGTCTCTGTCTCTCTCTGTCTCTCTCTCCCTCCCCTTCTCTCTCTCCTCTCCAGGCAGGAAGAGATTTAGGTGGCTATTGCCTCCTACTACTAGCTGCCTGTGTCCCCATCCCAGCAGATACATGCCTATGAACATGACACCTCTAATTCTTTGCATCTGTTTTTTTCCTATTCTTAGATGAATGAGTGCAGGAAATGGAATGGGCTAGGTTATAACCTTGTGAGATCTCCAAAGATCCAGGGATAGAAGCCCAGACCAGACTTGGCTGCCCACACAACCCCAAGGGACAACATGCAGGACCCAGCTCATCAGATCAGTGAATCAGAGCCAGCCTCCATTACGCCTTTTTCTGGAATGGTTTCATCTTTTAGCCGTGTTGCAAACTGGGAGTGAGCTTGGTAGGGATAAGTCCTTTGACACAAATTTTTAAGTTTGAGCCCACTCTCCCCCCAAGGTGGAGATAATAGAGAGGAGATGCACTCCCCGATTGTGGGAGGTGTTTTGTACTCTATTCTTGCTGAATCTTCTCAGTAGATATCCCTTTAGAAAAGCTACATTTTTCGTTATTAATTGATTAAATGATGCCAAGGCACTAATCACTGGGTCAAGCAATGATATAAGAGCAAAACTGATTGCAATTGATAATTGGCACTTGGGGAGAACACATTTAAAGGAGGGGCTTAAGCCAGTGTTATTAGGAAGATACCCCCAATCCAACAAGTAGAGATCTAGAACCCTAAGGCTAAAAGGTTTTTTTGTGCTGGAAATCCTACTTGCCAGTGAGAATAGTTATTGGGAGAAGCATGCCCAGAATGTATATTGGCCACCCAATAATCTATAGTCAGTCTCTACGGCTCTGGGCTTTCTGGCTCACCTGGAAGATGCTTTAGTTGTTTCTGTCCTGGTTGGGGGAAAAAAAAAGGCAAATCTTATCTGGTCCTTCCTCTGTGGAAAATGCTAATGAAATAGGACTGTTAAAGCAAAGCACCCAACTGATGTGGAGATCTGCCAGCCAGCCATACTTACCTAGAGGGAAAATTCAGGTATAACAAATTTCAATAGACCCTGAAAGGAGAAGCTTTGGGTTTCCTCTCCTGAGGCAAACAATGGCAAAACCCACACATTTGCTTTTTCAACAGAAATAACACAATCAGCAGCACCTCCTTTAAACACATACGAGTGACATATACACCTAACAGATAATGTTCAATAATGAGCATTATCCTGAGGGGCTGGTTAATGTTAAATGGCTTAATGCAAATTACAATATGCTCCCAGTCTCCCTGAATTGCCCTAACATATTAATTGTTCAACCAGAGGGGAAGAACTTCCTTCATCTGGGTTATCCCAAACATTATCCAGTCCCTCAGGATAATGTTGTAACTTCTGCTTCAAAAGCAAATCTTCATTTTAAAGAGACATAGGTAGAACCTGAGAATCAGAGAACTGGAAAGGACCTGAGAAATCATCTAGTCCAACCCTGTTTAAAGTTACCGTCTCAGACAAGTGGTCAGACAGTCTCCGCTTGGCACGGAGTAGACGCTTAATAAATATGTATAGATGGACGGCTAGAAAACCCCTAGTAGCAGAGAACTCACTACTAAAGTATGTAGTCATGCCTTTTTTGGACAGTTCTTAACTATTAGGAAGGTTTTTTCCCTTTACATCTAGCCAAGATCTACTTTCCTTTAACATCCTCCTGCTGGCCCTAGCTCTTTACTCCCTCCCAGGCCAAGTTAGAAAAAGTCAAATCTTCTGTCTATGTGACTCTGATACTTCCACATTTTGAAATAGAGAAGTCACATGGACAAATCTAAATATTTGACCAGCCCTCTCTGGGTTATCTTTCTTCACTGAGGTGAATTAAACACGGCCATCCTTTCCAGTCACCCCACCAAGCTGGTTTCCATGATTGTGCCTCTTCTAAAATGTTATACCTGAAGGCAGCTGGGGGCTCAGTGGATTGAAGGCCAAACCCAGAGATGGGAGGTCCCAGGTTCAAATCTGGCCTAAGCTACTTCCTAGCTGTGTGACCCTGGGTAAGTCACCACCTCAATTGCTTAGCCCTTACTGCTCTTCTGCCTTAGGATCTTGGTACTAGGGCAGAATGTAGGGGTTTAAGGAAGAAAAAAGGTAGATGGGAACTTTGAGGTCATTGGGTCCAGCCATCATATAGCAAACAAATAGCAAAGAGTGATTTGTAAATGCTTTTTATCCAGGCATTTATGTCTCTTAGAGTGCAATGCTACTCTGCATTTTTCTGTAAGTTAAAAAAAAAAGTCAGTGCCTTTCTACTGCCATATTTCAATCATGAATCACATTCCACTAAATCTCAGTGATACTTCTGAGGTCACACGTCCCTCCTGTCTCTTAATATCTTTAAATCATTTTCTATATTATACAATATCCTTGTGTACAGCCCTGGCAGTCCATCAATACAGGGTGGCCCCAATTCGCACGCAGATCTACCATTTCTGTTTCTCTTGTGAATTTCTGAGCACGTCTATGCCCTCCTTCCTGTGCCGTATCTGCCCTTCTCTGTGCCATATTTCAGTTTAAATTGCTCTTTCCGAGTCCTTTTCTCCTGCTCTCTTCCTGAATCAGCTCAGCCGGTCCCCACTGCCAGTCCCCAGTCAAATGACGTCTTCTCGGACCTCAGTAGAGGTCCTCCATCCCTGGCCAAAAGACCATCGTTCCTCTTTCTAAGGCGATGGTCAGTTGGAAAGCCCATGCTGCCTTCTAAGAAAGTGGGTCCACTTTCTGCTTTGCTTCCTTTTCTCAGATCTTTACTTTAAATCAGCTACAGCGAAAACAGTCCTGCCTATAAGGGTGCCCCTTGGAACTCTGCAATCCCTAGCAAAACACACTCCAAGATTCTTTTGGAAATATCTTTTGTTTCCACATGATCACCACCAGTGACGAGCAAGCCTGAGGTCTATCATGGAAGGGATCACCACCGGTGATGAGCAAGCCTGAGGTCTACCATGGGAGGGATCACCACCAGTGACAAGCAAGCCTGAAGTCTACCATGGAAGGGATCACCACCAGTGATGAGCAAGCCTGAGGTCTACCATGGAAGGGATCACCACCGGTGATGAGCAAGCCTGAAGTCTACCATGGGAGGGATCACCACCAGTGACAAGCAAGCCTGAAGTCTACCATGGGAGGGATCACCACCAGTGACAAGCAAGCCTGAAGTCCACCATGGGAGGGATCACCACCGGTGATGAGCAAGCCTGAGGTCTACCATGGAAGGGATCACCACTGGTGATGAGCAAGCCTGAGGTCTACCATGGAAGGGATCACCACCGGTGATGAGCAAGCCTGAGGTCTACCATGGGAGGGATCACCACCAGTGGTTGGCAAGCCTGAGGTCTACCATGGAAGCACCATCCCATTCTGAAGGCAGGGCTGCCTCAAGGCCCCACGACAGCGAGATGCATGGTCCCATCCCTCCTTGTTAGCCTTCACTTGCTAAGGCACGTTCTCACCCGTACCCGAGGTGGAGGCCACCCAACGGGGACTCTAAAATCTCGCCTGGTGGCGTTGTGAAGCGCTATTAGGTGGAAATACCGAATCAGGATGACGCCTTGCAAGGAATAGTCTCAAAGCAAAGAAGCAACGTCAAGACCGCCGAGCATTGCCGAGGAGCCACCCTGTTGGGCTCGGTCTCCTCGGCAAGATCCCTCTCGAATATTCCCTCCATCCCCGGGGACTCGACGTAAGAGAACATGACTATAATTATATTTGACTCCATTACCGAAACCCTGGAAATTATTGGGCCCCCGAATCTCTCACCATTTGCTAGAAAACATTTTGCAAATTTAAATAAGCCACCTACAATTACTTCATTAGCAATCATCCAGCACCTTAATTTTCATCATACGAGCACTTAGGAATCTGCCGTATCCCTTTTTTGAAAGAACAGAGGTCGGGCACGCATCCTCAGGCGCCGCTAGCGCCCAAACTGGATTATTTTCATAGGAAAACAACCATCCATGAGATTCCCTGATTGACAGATTAAGCGATGGGCCTTAAAATAGAACACGTAACTCGGCATTCTGGGGGATCACTGACCGGCTTCTCTGAACCCGGCGCTGCCGTGGAGGAGTCTGTCTTATGTGCAAAGAAGATCCTCGAGGGACTTAATGAGCGTCAGTACATGAGAAGCAGCAGCAGGGAGTCCCGCAAAGGGCACCGGAGGCAGCGGAGGGAGCCCGGCCTCGGGGAGTCCCGACTGGACTCCTTTCTGCTGCATGAACTTGGGCAAGTCTCTTTCCCTCTCGGGGCCTGTTTCCTCAAATATAAAAGGACAAACGGGGAAGGTCCAACTCTGAAAGATGTAATGATATGATAAATATGTGTATTAAAAGCCCCAAATGGTGGGCAGCTAGGTGGCCCAGTGGATAGAGCGTCAAGCCTGGAGTCAGAAAGACTCCTTTTCCTGAGTCAAATCTGGCCTCAAACCCTTCCTAGCTGTGCGACCCTGAGCGAGTCACTTCACCCTGTTTGCCTCAGTTTCCTCATCTGTAAAATGGGTTGGAGAGGGAAATGGTAAAACCACTCCAGTAGCTCTGCCAAGAAAACCCTAAGTGGGGTCACGAAGAGTCATTCGCAACTGAAAAAAGTTGGAAAAACAACATGGGTAGAGTGCTCTGTGCTAGGAACCATGAGGGCGATAAAGTGCTACTGATATGGTCCCCGTCCTCGAGAGATCTGTCGCCCACTTGGGAAAGGCAGGCCTTTGATTTCTTTTCTCTTAAATACAAAGTGGGGGGCAGCTAGATAGCTCAGTCAGAGAGAGAGCCAGGCCCAGAGTCAGGAGGATCTGGGTTCCAATCTAGCCTCAGACACTTCCTTGCCTGAAACAACTCATTTAACCCCACTTTTCCAGCCCTTCCCCTTTTTCTTAGAGTTGTGACTAAGTAAAGATTTAAAAAAAAAACAACAAATCAATCAATCCAAGGCTGCAGGTTTGTCCTAGGTAAAATGAAAGAGTAAGAAGAGAATCATCTTAAATCCTATCGAGGATATAATGATGATGATGATGATGATGATGATAATAATAATAACAACAACAACAGTAGAGGGCCATGAACTAAAGGTTCCCGGGTAAGTGACCATTTAGAACATCGATTGCATTAGTCTGTGGAAACCACGTTCCACGTGGGCGTATGTGCAGGTCCGAGGCCAGGCCACAAAAGCCCAGGGCCGGCCGCCCTAATGGCAGAGCACGATGCCAGCAGTCCTATAGAGTCTGACCGCCACATATCTATAATTAATGTTTCTAGGGGGGAAATGCAGCCGGCGCTCCACAGCAGGATGCTCAGGGCTCGCCGCGTCTCCCTGAACGCTTCTCCGGCTCTGCCGGTGGGGCACGTCAGGAACGGCCGCCCTATCACACTCAGCCTGGCCCAGGTCTAAGCCACAGGTGGGGGCTCTTCCTGGATGGAGATGACGAGTCCGGTGAAGCCAAGTCCTCGTCTCCGTCCTGGTCAGCTTCCCATAAGCCCCTGCACCAGACTGAGCTGATACGGCCATCCCAGAAGATAAAACGGAGCTAAACAAAGTCCTCTAGAAATCAGTCTTACATCACTGGCTCGGATAACGGTGCTTCCTGGGTGTTACTGACTGGCTCACCCACGGATATTGTGAGGGACGATCACCCTCAGAATCAGGTGCAGTTTTTGTCCAGGAAGGAACCTGGGGAGAGTGAAAAGCTCTAGACTCGGTCAGGAAAGGCAGGTTCAAAGCCCAGTTTGGGCACTTTGAGTTATAGGAAACCCCACCCTCAGCAAGATATTTTAGCCTTTAAGCCTCAGTTTCCCTACCTGTAGAATGAGGATAATTATCCACCTCCTGCCAGAGAAGTCACAGCCTTCAAGTGCACAATAAGATCTACAGTTTTGTATACAAGCCAGGTGGGAATTTATTCCGTTGGCCTGTGCATATTTGTTATAAGGGTTTTGCTTTCCTTTTCTGTGGTTCAATGAGGTGGGCAGAAGGTGAGTGAGATAATAAGTGCTTAGAGGAAAGTGAGAGAGACAGAGACAGAAAGAAAAAGGCAGGCAGAGAGGGAGGAAGGAAGGGAGGAAGGAAGGAAGGAAGGAAGGAAGGAAGGAAGGAAGGAAGG
>NW_025385225.1:0-5719 GCF_016433145.1 Gracilinanus agilis
TTCCTCCCTCCCTTCCTTCCTTCCTTCTTTCCTTCCTTCCCATCTTCTCACATTCCCACTTTCCTCCCCTCCCCTGTTCTACAAACCAGTAAAATTGGCCTTCTCCCTGTTCTTCCTGTATGGTACCCACTCTATCATTTCTGTGCCTTTACACTAGCTTGTAAGGACAGGGAATTCTGGTAAATGTTTAACAAGTAGCTCTTTTGAGGGGGGAGTGGTACTGTTCAACATTTGAAATTCTAAAATACATTATTAACATTTTCTTCCTTGCTGTATTGTATAGAAAATCAACAAAACAAATCTAGTCCTGATTTCTAACATCTACAGTTTCAGAGGAATAAATGCTCATGCTTCAAATTTAATAATCAGCTCTAGTCTGACTTGTCCAAGCACATTCCTGCAGGCTGTTCTTTATGCCTGAATGCTAATTGTATTTATTTATCTTGTATGTGTGTATTTGGAGTTTTTTTGAGCTAAAATTTTTTTCTGGCCTTTTTTTGTAGGAACTTGCATCAGTTGTATCTTTTGTTGAATACCACTTTTTTTTTAAACCCTTACCTTCTGTCTTGGAGTCAATACTGTGTATTGGTTCCAAGACAGAAGAATGGTAAGGCCCAGGCAATGGGGGATAAGTGACTTCCCCAGGATCACACAGCTGGGAAGTGTCTGAGCCCAGATTTGAACCTAGGACCTCCTGTCTCTAGGTCTGACTCTCAATCCACTAAGCCACCCAGCTGACCCTGTTGAATATCTTTTATTGATTATTTAGCTCATATTTTCAGGGGGTGGTATTTTGGGTCATTGCTTATTGTTCCTTTATATACAGAATATTGTATTCTATTCCATTCTCTTTTGTGGTTTCTCATGGGCATGGAATAATCTCGTGTCGTGTAAATATCCAAAGGCCTTTTTTCTGACCAAAATTTATTTGTCATTAAAATTATTAAATTTCACCACTATGTTTCTTAGACTCTGAAGTTTAGGGTTCTTTTTTTTTTTTCTACTTGAGGTAATCTGTGAATTATCTCCAGTAGTGCTATGTTTTCTGTTTTCAGAAGTTCTGGATAGTTTTCTTATATTTTTTAAAGAATTATAGTGTTTAAGATTTAAAACTTGTCATGTTCTTCTGGGAGACCTCTAATCTTTACTCTATCTCTGTGCATCCTGTCTTTGAGACAATTACTCTGGCTTATACAGAGTTTATTTTTCTTTTGTTTTCCTTCCATCATATTTTCCTTCAGTTTTGTATTTCTGTATCCTAAATTTATTCATCTCTTGTCTTTAGAAAACTGTTCCATTGTAGACTCACATTTTTCTAATTTGCTAATCAGTTTTCAAATTCTGCATTGGAAGCTCTAGGTTCTCATACTTATTCATTCCTAATTTCTTATTTTCTGGATTTTATTTCTCTTTTAACCAATTTTAGGATTTTGTGTGGTTCAATATTTTCTTGAGACTGCCTAGGATTCTGTATATTATCAGGCATTAATCTGTGATCTTTGTCTTATAGCATTTATTAAGAAAGTTTGATATTCTTTTTTTAAAACCTTTCACCTTAGAATCAATACTGTGTATTGGTCCCAAAGCAGAAGAGTGGTAAGGGCTAGGCAATGGAAGTAAAGTGACTTGCTCAGGGTCACCAACTAGGAAGTGTCTGAAGCCAGATTTGAACCTAGGACCTCCTGTCTCTAGGCCTGGCTCTCAATCCACTGAGCTACCCAATTGTGCCCAGAAGTTTGATAATCTTTTTGAAAATTTACTATTTATCTAGATTTTTTATTCTAGGATCTTCTCTGTTGATTTATTTACTTATGCTCTGGGCTTTTAATTAGCATTTTCCCTTTAACACTTTTGGTGTTTTTGCTTTAAAAAATTTTTTTTTCATGTTCTCCTGTTTCTCACTTTCTGGCTTTTCCTCTTTTGCTAGTGGGAACAGAGCCAATACTGGCCTACCAGACTATAGCAACCTTTTTGCTGAGGGATATAGTGTTCACTGGCCCATGCCTCTGCCCTCATTATCATGATGGGGGCGAGAGGGAAGAGAATTACACCAACAAGGTTTCAGCCTTCTTTCTTTCAGTTCTGGCACAGCTATGTGCGCTGCCTCTCTGTCCCAACTTCTCCCTTGGTTTCCCTCCCATATGGTTTGAATAAGTATCTGTTGTTTTTTTTATGGAGACACTAAGTGTCCTAAGTGCTGATAAAACAAATATGGAAGAGAAAGACAGCTCCTGCCCTCAAGAAGCTTATAATCAAACCGAGGAAGACAACACCCAAAAGCAGGCTGAAAAGAAAGGGAGGGAGAAAGTATCTGGCATGGGAGCATAATGACAAAATTGAGAGCAATGCAGCTGGGTGGGAAATAAAGAAATGGCTGGTCCCAGAAGTCTAGTTCAGATTCAAGAATGAATTATCCCCAAGGAGTCTAATTGAGTTTTGGAGAGGAGAGAAACAGGACAAAATAACCCAGCCAAGCAACTTCATAGAAACACTGTAGTTGTGGGAGAGTGTGTCCCAAGTTTATGGAGATGGATATTTTGTAGTGCCATCTCAGTAAATGCCTTTGCTGTGGGTTAATTGTATCTTCTGGCTGACTATTAAAGGTAAACGCACAGATGGGAGCTTGTGAGCCATTATTTCAAGAGTACAAGCCCACAGACCTTGGGAACTCCACAGAGGGTGCTGCAAAATTTACTTTGGTGCAAGGCATAGGCAACAGATGAGTCACTCCACCCTTAATCAGCGAGGCTGGCTTCTTGCAGGATGTGGTATCTTGGCTGATGGGTCAATCTGTTGCTGTGCTGGTGCTGGGTCACACAAGGTCATTTGGCTGCTGTGACTCCTCCTTGGACATGGCTGCAGCTGTTCCTGGCTCTGTTATTGGTTGGACCTCTGATGGCTTTGGATCTCCCAGTTTTATTGGTTGCCTGCATGCTCCACTCCCAGAATACTTGCTTGCTTAAGATTAGAAAAAGGTATCCCATGACATAAGCCTTACTCTTATCTGAAACAAAGAGGAATTGAACACCTACTTAACTCTCTTCTGTGTGTGTGTGTGTGTGTATACAATGTTTGGAGCAGGAATACATTCAATTTATCAAAGAAAAAAGGTGGGGATGACAGGGAAAGGGGATAATAACATTCAAGATGAAAGGTAGAGTTGGGGAGTCACAAGCAAAAGGAATTTCAACTGCATTATAAAAAGAGGCTTAAAAAGTAAGAAATTACTAAGTAAAGGACTGGAGACTGGGGTCTGAGAAGAAGGTGGGAGGCGCAGTGGAGAGGAAGTAGATGGTTTTCATTACAGATCACTAATGTTAATCACATCCTTTTTTAAAAAAGTAATAAACCATTCTCTTCTTTGTGAAGAGGAGGCCTTTGAGAAAAAAAGTATGAGGATGTGACAGAGGGAAAAAAACCCAATGAATAGTCCTAACCATGAATGTAGGTAAGCTCAACACACCCATAAAATGTCAGGGTGGCTAGGTGAGTGCTGGGCCTGGAGTCAGCAAACCTTACCTTTCTGGGTTCAGATCTGGCCTCTGACTCTTTGGAACTGTGTGACCCTTGGTAAGTCACTTCACCCTGCTTGCCTCAGTTTCCTCATCTGTCAAATGAGCTGGAGAAGGAAATGGTAAACCACTCCAGTGTTTTTGCCAAGAAAACCCCAAATGGGGTCACAAGGAGTCAGACACAACTGAAAAATGGCTAAACAACAAATGGAAGAGAATAGGTAAGGGGCGACAATACTCTTGCTTTTGGAAAGAACAGTCACCCACAAGAGGTGAACCAGCCCTGACTCCCATTTTTCTAACAAAGTGCCAAGAATGGCTGGTTCAGTAGTACAGTGCATAGGCAACATGTGAGATGGCTCATTAGCAGCCTTGGAAAACTGCTTCATATACTGACGAGGTTGAGATATTGGCCTTCAGGCAGATTAGAAAAGAGTAGTTATAAATGATGTTTGTGAATCCAACAAGCCTTCCAATACTGACTATTCCCTTAGCGCCATTTGGAATGCTCTTTATTTCAGAATCAGACTGCTGGAACAATGTCTGAAACTTTCCCAACTGAGTTAGTGTTTGTTTTTGTTGTTGTCATTAAAAAAAAAATCTCTTACTTTTGTTATATTCAAATCCTGAGAAATGTTGGTCTCACCTTGATTGACAAGGGAGGCAGTTGGAGAGATCGGAATGTTCCCAGATGCCCTGAGCCAGGGGCAAAAGTCAGTTGGCCTGAGGTAATAAATATCCCTAACAGCCACCTGGAGGGGGGAAACTTTGGTTCTCTCTCTCTGATTTGGACTTAGGTCCCTAGATCTTTAGGTCTCTGAATCTGCCTAGCTCTTTAGGTCTCTGGGTCCCTGGGTAGTAAAGGGAAGAAGGAAGGTCTGAGGATTTGAATACTTCCTGAAGGCTGTCAAGGCTAACATATCACCAAACTGATGATAAGAAAGCTGAGAGGAAATTACCCAGTCAGCTGCAGCAAGGGCAGTTACTCCTCTGGTTTGGCAGTGGCCAAGCTGAACCAGAGGGGTTGTAAAGAACAATAGCTCCAGCTTTACTAAATCAATAGCCTCCAACTCTGAGTGATTATAGATTATAGATATTAGATTGACAGGGTCTCCAATCCCAAATCCTTATCCTGGTTATCCTTTCCTTAATTAAGATCATAGATAAAGTATTTAATAAGTACCTTCCTGAGTGGTCATTATATCAGGACCCTTGGGGAGGGAGCAAATGCAGTCAGATGAACAACATGATCCAAGGCTAATCAGAGCCCAATATTAATAATTGATCCAACCCCAGGTGGGACCTGAAAGTGTTACCCATCCACCTGACCATTTGGGGTCCTTCCTGGGCAACTGTTATTGAAAGAAGAATTATAACAACTAGCAAGGGTGATTGGGGTTGGTGTTCCCCCATCACCAGCACCTAGGGAGAATACAAAGATACATTCCACCTCACTAGGTATCTCTATCCCTTAGGATCTTTCTCTTTCTTTATAACACTTTCTCTTTTAGAATCAATACTAAATATCAGTTCCAAGACAGAAGAGTGGTAAGGGCTAAGCAATGAAGGTTAAGTGACTTTTTCAGGGTTGCTCAGCCAGGAAGTGTCTGAGCTCAAATTTGAACCCAAGACCTCATGTCTCCTGGCTTGACTCTCAATCCAGTTAGCCATCTATCTGCCCCCAGGTATCTGTTGTTTAAGTAAAAACTTTATAACATCCTTATGCAAATAGAATTTCTAGCTGAATAAAAGAATTTTATAAATAAACAAATTCAGATTTTTTTCCTGCCTTCATTTAAATTCTGGGTGCCCTAGAATCTAGGCCTAGACCATGAAGAGAGCTGAAGTTTCTTTATATTAGGCATAATTTCCATTGTGGAGAGTTTAAAAGGTCATAGAGATCAGAGAAAATGTCTAACACTCCATCTTGTTGCTCATGTGTCCCAGAAGTCTTTGGAAAGCACCAAAAAAAAAATTAGGAAAGAGAAATTGCCCCGTCCTACCAAGTACTTACCCCACCCAATCCCCCAAAATGAGAGAATGTGTTGTGGCTGATTTTCATCCTGAGTTCTTTGCACCTTTTTTTTTTTTTTTAATAACCCTCGCCCTCTCTTTTTTAGTATGAATTCTTTTTTTTTAACAATTTTTATTGGAAGATATTTTATTTTCCCAATTACAAGTAATAATTTTAAATGTATGTTTTCCAA
>NW_025385226.1:0-4945 GCF_016433145.1 Gracilinanus agilis
ATATATATATATATGATCTTTCGTCTTAGAATAAATACTATTTTCTAAGGCAGAAGAGTAGAAAGAGCTAGGCAATAGGGATTAAGTGACCTGACCAGGGTCACACAGCTAGGAAATGTTTGAGGTCAGATTTGGAATCGGGACCTCCCTTTTCCGGGTTTTGCTCCATATCCTGAGCCATCTAGCCAGTGAATATTTTTTGATTGACATGAATTCAGGTCTTCTGAACCCAAGGCTGAATCTCTATCCACAGTGCCTCCCTTTTAAGCCTTTAGGTTATACAGCTAGCAAATTTGTATCTGAGACTGGGAAGAGAGAATCCTTAGGAAAGCATCAAACAAGGGATATAACTCCATTTCCTTTCTTCATTTCAGAATGATTCAAGTTTTAGATCCCAGGCCTCTGACAAGTTCAGTCATGCCAGTTGATGTGGCCATGAGAATCTGCCTTGCTCATTCACCACCTCTGAAGAGTTTCCTGGGCCCTTATGATGAATTCCGTCGAAGAAATTTTATGAACCGGTTAAAGCCTCTTAAACCATGTCTCAACATCAAGCATGAAACAAAAGCACAAAATGACTGGAAGCGCTCACCCAGCCGCACCAAGAAGAGAGTCGTGTTTGCAGACTCCAAGGGTCTGTCCCTCACTGCGATTCACGTCTTCTCTGACTTCCAGGAAGAACCTGTGTGGGATCTTCAGTTTGACTTATTAGACCTGGGAGATGTCACAACTGGTCTCAAGCTTCATGAAGAGAAAAACTTGATTCTGGATTTCCCTCAACCATCAACTGACTATTTAAGTTTCCGGAACCGCCTTCAGAAGAATATGGTCTGCCTGGAGAACTGTTCTCTGCAAGAGAGAGCTTTGACAGGAACAGTGAAAGTAAAAAATATGAGTTTCGAGAAGAAGGTCCAGGTTCGCATCACCTTTGACACATGGAAGACCTATACTGATGTGGACTGTGTCTATATGAAAAACGTTTATGGAGGTTCAGATACTGACATGTTTTCATTTTCCATTGACTTGCCTCTTGTCATTCCAACTCAGGAGAAGATCGAGTTCTGCATTTCTTATAACAGCAATGGACATGTATTCTGGGATAATAATGAGGGTCAGAATTACAAAATTGTCCACGCGCAGTGGAAACCAGATGGAGTGCAGACACAGACAGCCTCACAGGACTGTACATTCCACCAGACACCAACTAAAACTGAATTTGATTCACCACTCTTTGGAAGCCCCAGGCTAGCTAGCGAGCTCTTTCCTGAATGGCATAGCTGGGGGAGGATGGAAAACTTGGCCTCATATAGATGAATTGAATTGCTCAGCTACCAGGTTTTGGCTAGCTATGCTAACCATAGGAAGCTTTGGCTGCAGTCCTTTGATAGGCTTGGGTGCTTGATACCCTAACTACAAAGCAAATGGCCCCTCAATTTGGTGCCCGAGTTGGAAGGGATTATTTGGAAGACAGTAATCCATTAAGCCTCAGTTTGTTCTGAATTATAAATAATATGTACATATATATAATATTTTATAAACTCACTTTCTTAATGTTCACTAGCTTTTATCTTGGGGCAAGAAAGCTGTGAGGAAGTATATGTGATGGTGACAGGAAGCTATGTTAATGGTAAGAGGCATGTCTGGAGAAGGTTCTGAAGATGGAGTTCATGTAATCTGATGGGGTGGAAGAAAGGTATATTTGTATGTTGGTGAAGAAACGTAAGCTTATTGTGTGATTTCTTTTTTTCTGAGTAGGTTATATTATCCTCTCCCAGAGGATTAATACAAAGAAGGGGAAGATGTCCTGTAAATACACTTGTGGAGTAATGGGGCATGTTCTTGTGGGGCTATATTCAACATTCTGGGACACCAATGAGGGTGAAAAAGTAAATGAAGACTCTTAGAGCATAGCTATCACAAGTCATTTCTCAGAAGAGAGAGGATGCCCTCATCCAAAACAATGACTTGTGGAAAATTTAAATAAATTAAGATTTATAATCCTACTGTTTTAAGTAGGGGAGGTGACCTCACTTGTAAAGGCCACCATGTTGGCGTTTTTTGTTGTAGACGGCTAACACAAAACCATGCCATTTCTTAGTGCCACCCACTTAGACTATTAGACAAAGTCAATCCCCAATACCTTGAAAGTGCCTTAATCAGTACTTTAGTTGCTTAACCCAAATATTCAAATGGCCACTTGCTAACTCTTGAATGTTTGTATGCTTTAGAAGAAGTCTGTACTGCAGACAGTTTGCCTTGCAATACTGATATGGCTTTGATATTGGTGTCTGTGTATATGATTAGCATCCTTCATATTGAAGGTGATTTATCTTTCAGTTATTCTTTCAATGTGGTCTTTGAAAAGAGGAGTCCCTACAAGAGTCCAGCACCTTGTACACATGTAATTAGGGACCTCTTTTGCCCTGTTTCTTTACGCTGAAATATTTCTCTTCTGTTTTATAGATGTGAGAATTGTCTTGGTCATACTGTAATGCTTGTTCCCTGGTGGGTATAAGTCCTTCATGTAAGACTGATATCACCTGAATATACACTAGTGCTTAAGTTGGGTGTTCATTAAGTAGTATGATGTACATTTCCTTCAAGTAGTAAGAGTCAACCTTGGTCACTTTTAAGGAATGTCTTTGGCCATGCTGACAAAATACTAATTTGGAATAATTTTGCAATGAAGGCATTTGAGGTTGGCTAGCACCAAAAACTTTTCTACTGTTAATATTTTATTCTACTGTAGCTATTTTATGTGTGCTTGTCACTTTAAGAATAAAATGTTTGCTATAAGAACAGATTGGTTTTTCTTTATTCCTTTTTACACTATAATAGAGCAAATGTTAAAACAGTCACTCGGAGTCTGCTAGACCTAAGAAGAGCAGAGTTTGTTGAGATCCAGAACATGTTCACAATTCTGCAATCTTATTTTGAAATGTGTTGCCCATCACTTTTCAATTTTCTCCCCTCCCTAGGGCTCATGCTCACGTATGGCTCTCTCTCCCATTCAAGAAACAATTAGTAAGAACCTACAATGTGCCAGACATGGGGAACAAGGAAAAATAGTTTCTGGCCTCAAATATTTGGCATGATATGGGGCGGTGGTGTGGGGACTGGGATGGGAGGGTGGGAAGCAACATGTGCAGAGAAACAAAAGCAAAATGCAACATGATTCAAGGGCAGGACATGAGTGGGAGGAGGGAAAACTCAAAAGGGAAACTGGAGGACTGGATCCTAATGACATCCAAGATGATCCCACAGATAGATTTCTTAGGGGAAGAAAAAAGATAAAAGAAAAATCCTTGCCTTTTCTTAGAATCAATACTGTGGTTTGGTTCTAAGGCACAAGAGCAGGAAAGGCCAGGCAATGGGAGGTAAGTGACTTGCATAGGGCCACACAGCTAGGAAGTGTCTAGATTTGAACCCACAGCCTCCTATCTCTAGGTCTGGTTCTCAATACACTGAGTCACTCAACTGCCACTTTAGGGGGAGAAATTTGTGATTATCTGTGAGTGGTAAAGCAAGATAGATATAGTAGACTGAGGAGGGAGAGGCATTGTGTTCATTAAAAAAAATAGCTGGAATATCTGATATTAAGGAAAATCCTACTAAGTCCAGAGACTTCCGGAAAAGCATATATGGAAAAAAGATTCCATCTTTCACAAAATCGCCAAATAACCAAGATGCTTGTTAAAGGATGTGAATGACTTTTTTTTTTTCCTGATATCAATGCTAATCAGATGAAAAGATCTCTGTACCTTTTAGAGGAAGATAATTTAGTACTCCAATGCCCATGTTTTGGAGATAAGAAAATTGAGTATCACAGAAGTTGTGACTTAGCTAGGGTCTTACAGCTAGGAGGTAATGCATTGGAAAGATCCCTGACCTGACCTCAGAAAAGCTTGAGCTTGAATTCTTGGCTCTGACACTTAAGACCTTAAACAAGTTATTTCACCATTGATCCTTAAGTCTTCCCTTCTGTAAAATGGGAATGATAATGTTTGCCCTACTTGCCTCAGAGGTTTGTTCTGAAGAGAACACATCTTAGGCTTCTTAAAAAGAAAAGAAACTTATTTATAATACTGTTTCATATACAATGAACTCTTTCCTATTCCATATTGTATTTGGAAATGATTATTTTAGTTGGTATTTAAATTCATAATAATAATTTAAAAAGCCAAAACCTTTAAAACACTATGTAAATATGAGTAATTAACAAGTGGTAGAAGAGGGACAATCCAACTCCCTAGATTCCTAGGCCACTGCTCTTCTTGTTGCCCACTATTTCTGGTTGTTCCTCCGGCATGTGGCAAGCTCATCTCTGCCTCCTAGGCTCTGGCTTCCATGCATGTTGCCAGTTTTTTCCTTTTTTCTTGTATTGCATGTGATCAAGAGGTGGAGGGAGGCCTTGACCAAAAGCCAAGAAACACACACCTGAGTAGGGGTGATGTGGTAGAAAGAGTCCTGAATTTGGAGTTGAAGAACCTAGGCTTAAATCCCACCTATGTTCCACCTTTCTACCTGCATGACTTTGGGTAAATCACTGAACCCTTCCAGGCTTCACTTTCTTCATCTATAATGTGAGATTAGATCTCTGAGATTCCTTCCAGCTCTAAATCTTGCTTCCTGTAATTGCAGCTTTGATGTTCTTTTGATTTTGTACATCCAGATCTTGTGCTGTTCGATTTACTTTGGAGATTAGTTTGTGGTTTGGATTTTAGGTTTATAGTTTTCCAAGAGAATATAAATTCTTGGTGGAGGGGGGGTGGGCAGCTGAGTGGCTCAGTGGATTGAGAACCAAGTCTACAGATGGGAGGTTCTAGGTTTAAATCTGCCTCAGATACTTCCTAGCTGTGGGACCCTGGGCAAGTCACTTGACCCCCATTGCCTAGTCGTTACTGCTCTTCTGCCTTGGAACCAATACATAGTATTGATTCCAAGA
>NW_025385227.1:0-7849 GCF_016433145.1 Gracilinanus agilis
AGAGGGAGGGAGGGAGGAAAAAGAAAGAGAGGGAGGGAAGGAGGGAGGGAGGAAGAAGAAAGAGAGGGAAGAAGGGAGGGAAGAAGGAAAGAAACAATTGAAAAGTCATGGACATTTTTATTCTTTTTTAGCATTTTAATTTTTTAAATTATTCTTTAACATTTTATTCCTTGTTAACAATAAAGTTTATATTGTATGGTTCATGAGTACCACATTAAATTCTAATCTAAACTTGAATTACTTGACTATCCTGAGACAGGTCTAGCCCAGAATGCCTGAACAATGGTTAAGATATTTGTTTGTTTGTTTGTTTTTTAATAGATAAGGTAAAAATCCGGGACCATTTGGAGTACACCAAAATTTTTCAAATTAAATGTTTGAGGCACTCTTTGAATTTCAAGTCTTCCTGGCCCAAGTCTAATCCTTCATACTATGAGAGTAATTCTTCTTTGGGAGTCCACTGACTAGGTACTATCTCCAATCACTAATCAACAACTCAGAAATAGGAGAGAAAAATTCAGTTTTAATAAATGTTTATTTAGATTGTAAGCAGCATTGGATGTGTACCAATCAGCTAGTGAGTCCCAAGTGCCAGTTAACTATAAGTTATATTATATAGGTTTGGTTACATAAGTGGGACAGCTTCAGTGGAACTTCAGGAGTAATAGGGGGAAGATAATGACTTACATGTCAAAGAACAGATGGCAAACAGAGGAGCTAGAGCTGAAATTTCAAGCTTGATTTTGCAGACTACAGTGAGTTACCTGACATGTTTCTTGTAAGTAAATGGTGGTAAGATGCAAGTCAAAAATTCACTTATCAAAATACATTATACCAGAGGAATCAAAAACACAGCCTATGGGCAATGTGGGCTGAGGCTTATTATTTAATAACTTAAAAACAAATAAAAATATGATAGAACATATACAATGTTAACATGTGCTTTCTTAATATATGCCTGCCATGATCCTTATTTAGGATTTAGTGGCCTGTTTTATTTGAGTTGAACAGCATTGAACTATAACACTAGCAGATTTCATGTCTTCCTACTATTCAGTTCCAGCTTACTATTGGCCTAACTTTATACAATCTCTGTCTTGATTATATGTACTGGAGTACAAATATACTCTATGAGGGCGAGGGCTTCTGATTCTATGACCTAGTCTAGAAAACAGTTTTTTTGTTTGTTTGTTTTTTTTACTATCAGTTTTTTTTTCCTTAAGGTTTGTTAGGCTAATACCTATTAAGCAATCATAGATCTCAATAAGTCGTCCCTTTGATATAATAAATCTTGATTACAATCAATTCATAAATGAGAGCACCTCAAAAAACCCACCTTTTTTAAGGAATCTCAGTTCTTTCATTGGGCATCTACCATGATAGCATCAAACATTTCCACAGAGCACACAGCCTATTTGATCCCTCCAATAATAATCAAGGGATCACCAAACAGAATGGTGGGAGCATTTACAAAAGAATTTTGTATAATTTTATATATGCATGAGAGACACTTTGTTGAAGGAAAGCCTTTAAGGCTACATGTTGCTCTTCTAAGTCAAACATTTTTTATAGCATAAGGGTTTGATCAAAGCGGGAAAACTTGAGTTATTTAATATTTACTTCCAATCAACTCAAGATTACAAGATATGAATAACATACTGTAGACAAATAAAGACATACCCCAAGGAAGTGGATTTAAAAAAGAGATCAAGTGGTTTGCCTAGGGTCATTCAACTAGTAAATTTCTGACTTAGAATTCAAATAGTCTTCCTGACTCCAAGTCAAGAATTTTATCCATTAGACCTTACAGTTTACTTAGGTTCAAGATGATTGACTTTTTTCATAAGAGAAGCCCACTCGGTGATTTGTGAAAGAGAACTAGGAAATAGATTGCTATCCTCCCTCTTCCTCTACTCCACTAACCCCTGTCCTTTATTTCTTGTTATCTACCTCTCTCTACCTTGGACTTCTAGATGTGAGTGCAAAAAGGATAGGGAGAGTTCCCTCTTCCCAGCTAGAAAAAGAAAATGGCAATTTGAAGTAATAGTATTTAGCAAATATATTGCCCCTCCAACTCCTGACTTTCTTCCTTTTCGTTCTTTCCTTTGTTTGTTGAGTCCAAGTCAAAGACCAGTAATCCTGAGAAGGGACACTTCTCACTTTGGAAATTTAGCTGGCTAATCCTAAATTTGAGAGTCCCAAATTCTAGAATTCCTAAGAGATCCTGAGTTCCTGAGTCAGTTCAGCACAGAAAAAGATATCCTCAGAAGTATGCTTTTTAGAAAAAGAGAAAAAGATGCTCCACAGATTACCACTCTGAAACTAAAGGAATAAAGAAAGTCATACGATGAGGGAGCAAATGATCTAAACCTTGCTAGTCCTCCATAATAGTATGATAGTACTGTGAGTTGATTAGATACCACTGACTCAAGGTGACTGGGGTGTTTAACTCAATAGACCCCTGAGGTAAAAGTGATCTTTATTTTTAGAGAAAGTCTTTTATATATTTAGTTTCGAACTTCACTTAACATTTCCCACTGTATTCCCAACCACTTCCCAGAAATTCATCCCTTATAATAAAGAAAAGGGAATATTTATTTAAACATTCACTTAAATGTTTTTACATACATGAGAAAAAAGGTAAATTGGTCAGTAGTTGCTGGTTGTCCCCAGATCACCCTTGTAGGTATTAAACACTTCTTTGTACTTCCTTTATACATTCTTTAGGCATCTCCTCTTCCCAGGCTTATCTTTTTATATGACTGATCAATATTTTCAAGACTGCATGACCTCTATAATATATTTCCTCTATTTGTACTTGATCAGGTTCATAAATTACATTTCTACTTCTTCAGTAAATACAGTGAAGTCTAAAGTATGAGATTATAAATATGGTGGTTCCATTGAGTTAATGACAAAAATAGGTCATTATACATACACTGACAAATATATTCTATTTTTTTCCTGCTGTCCTATTGCCAGTTATATATATGAATATCTTTGAGACCATATAGAACAGACAAATCTCATGCCAACCTTTCTCCTAACTTGCTTTTACCTCCATTAATTTACACTAGTATGATCTAATATAAACTCAAAAAATTTTGAGCTGGAAGCTACCTCAAGTGAAATTTTAGTAAAGTCCATACCTGAAAAGAAATCCTTATTGTAATATTACTAATAAGAACTCATTCAGTATTTATATATCACTTTAATATTTGCAAAACTTTTTTCCATATGTTATTTCAATTGATTCTTACAACTCTGTTATGGTGAGGTAATTATTATTATTTTCCTCTTTTTGCAAAGAAGGAAACTGAGAATAAGAGGGGCTGAGTGACTTGGCCAAAGCTACACAGTGTCTGAGGCAGGATTTGAACTGAAGTCTTCCTAACTCCAAATCCAAAACTATCTACTGCTCTGCCTAGCTACCTAATAATACTCAAGGCTCCCATGTCTCAGTTTCCGCATCTTTAAAATGAGAATAATAACACTTGCAATAATTACTTCACAAGGAAAAGAGTTTTACAAATCTTAAAATACTATACAAATGTGACCTTAATTGAAATAAGATCTTTGATTTTCTTACAGGACTTTAAAAAAATCCCAACAAACTAGATATTAGAGATTATATATTAAAATGGATGAAGGAGGTATCTTTTTTAAGATCACAGTACTTCAGAATTTAAGGGCCTCGGAACTTTCAGGGCCATATAATCCAATCTATATCTGAAAAAAAGAATTTCATCTCAATGTACCCAATAAGTCACAAAATCTTTAAATGAAAACCTCAAATAGGAGAGACCTAAACCTCATACTGCTCATGCCACATTTGAATAGTTCTAATTGTTGGGATGCTGGTATTATTTTTCTTTTCATCAAAATTCTTCCATAGGTTTTGATTTTATAAGATTATTTTCTTACAAAAATGAATAATATGGGAATATGTTTGGAGTGATAATATATGTATAACCCAATGGAATTGCTTGGCAACTCCTGGAGTGGGGAGGTAAGAGGGGAAGGAGACAACATGAATCATATAACTTTGGAAAACTCGTGGAAATTTGCTATTGGAATAAAGTAAATATAAAATTAAAAAAATTAAAACACCAGAAAGTGTAAGAAAAAAACACATTCATATTCTTCCTCAAAATAAAAATTGAAGCCTTCTAATATACAGTATCTTATTGAAAGATTAGTAACAAAGTGAGAACTTTTCTTTTCACTCATTTATAGTAATGCCATGAATCTATAATGGTTCTCTACTTTTCCTGATCCTTTCCTTTCTCTCAATATGGTTTAAAATAAGAATTTCACAAGGGTGGTAGCAAAGACATTTAAAACCTAAACTTTTAAACTCACTTTTAAGTAAAGGAATTGACAATTTAATGAACAATACAGTGTTTTAATTCCATCACCTTATACAGAACACATCTGTTTCCAGATAACTTATGCCTCTCAAAAGAGTAGATCTTAAGCAAAGTTGTAAGAAGTTCATCTTTAAAACTTTTCTGTCCCTACCACTCCCCTTTTTGTGTTTTTAGGAGATCTGCTTAGGAGGAACTGCTAATCCAATAACTTATCTTTTCTTGAGTGCTCCTGACTAGTCTATTGTAGAACTCACCAACCCAGAGAATTCACCATTGGATTCAACAACCAAATTTAATTTTTAAAAAGACACAAGTAGAAGATGGTAGCAAAGGCAGGTAATGGTTTGGTTACAAAAACATGATCCTATGCTTTTAAATTTTAACATTAGGAGTACTAAAGCAAAGAATTAGCAGAGACCGGAGGGAAAGCTACGTTCAACAAAAATGGTGTATTTTATATTTAAAACTGTTATTAGGGAAAAGGAGGGGAATCAAAGAAGGGAGAGGACAGCTGCTTGAATTGTATGAATCCCATGATAACTAAAAAGAAAGATAAGGAAGAATTATTCAATTCTCTCTTTGCTTCTCTTTTTTTTTTCTCTGCCAAGGAGATGAACCTTTGGATTCAAAAGGATAGAACTAATGGGACTAATAGGAAATAATATAAAAGATAAGTACTCTACTTAGAGAACATTTAATTTCCCATGATTACTTCAAGTTAACCTGGCCAAAATGACCTATGTAAAAACTAGATGTGACTGTGGACTCATTGGCAGTGATATTTTAAAATGCAGAAAATGGTAGTGATATCACAGAATTGGAGAAAGGCAAATATCCCTATTGATGACGGAATTTAATAGGAATAACTGTAAAATCTTACAACTTCATTGAGATATCAACTTTACAAGTATAAACCTGGAGAAGCATGGTAAGATAGCATATCTTCTCAAAAAGATCTGACAGCTTAGTGAATTGCAAGTTAGATAAAAGTCAAGAATATTATACAGCAGCTGAGAAAAACAAAATTTTAGACTGCATTAAGAAAATTCACTTTCAGGAATGAGTAGATAATAATCCTCATATGTAGTGTTCTGAACAGACCACATCTGGACCATTGTGTTCAATTACTGGTACCCCATTTTAGAAAGAACATTAAGAAGCTGAAGAGCATTTAGAAAAGGGCAACCTTTTCTGGTGAAAGTAAGGCTCTTCAGTATAAGTCATATGAGATTCAATTGAAGGTACTACAGATGTTTAACACAGAGAAGACTTAAGGTTAATATGAGAGATGTCTTCAATATTTGAAGAATTCTTCAGGGTTACTTAATACTATATTCACCATCTACTTGAGGAGAGAGCTACAAAGTTTCAACCAGGTTTTTTGGCCTCTTGCTGTACCTAAACTAGTCTTTAAGTGAGATGCTATCATTAGGACCACCTTTACTCTGTCCTACACTTCCAGTGGTGGGAGCAGAGGTCTATAGTTAATAAGCCTCTTCCTTAAAAAAGAGATACCACAATGCTTTCAGCCAACAGTTATAACCATTTTCCTTCAGTCAAGATGTACCATGGAAAGTAGATGTTCAAACTCTATTTGTTGATTATCTCTGCTTTTTTAAGTCCTCTCTCTCATTTCCTCTAGCTCTCTAACATCAGTTACCATATGATTAATGGTTAGGAATTCATTTTAGTTCTTAGGACTCACAATATTCTCCTGGAAGTATTCCCAGGCATCTATTTCTCCAAAATGTTAAAATTAAAATTCTTTGAAGACTGCATTTAATTTATAATTATTTATTAAATAAATTAAAATTGCTAGTCAAAGAAAGTCACATATGGTTGGCTGTTGTTCCCTTCATAAGCTTCCTCCTCTAGCTAGCCACACTTACCTAGTGGCCTCCTCTCCCCTGGATTCCAGGGCAAACAAGAAAGCTGCATGGCACTCTCCTAGCCACCTCCTTTCTCCTTGGTTCTGGGCAAAAAAGAGACCTATTTTCTTTCTACAACCAAATGTATCTTTCAGCGATGTCAATTTTTCTGAGTTTTTCTGATTTACATTCTTGACCTCAGTCCAGATCAGAGACCTGTCCTCCAGATGCCAGAAGTCATGTGGGAAAGAGGCAAGCATCTTCAGAATGCCAGGGAGCCATGAGACTTTTGGTGTCCTCCCAGAGGGTGCATGGGTCTTATTCTTAATTCAATCAAAGGTTGAATTGTAACCTCAGAGAAATTCTCCCTTCAAAACTCCCAAACTAATCTGAAGGTATCAAGGACTAGTGTTAAATTCTCATAAAAAAGAAAAAGATCAGAGTAAAACTGGTGAGGAAACTTTTAGCTTCTACCCTGTATTGTGCTCCTCTATTATTTGCAAATCAAAAAAGCTTGGCTAGTTTGAAAAAAATGATGGTCTTTATACCATTTCCCTCCAACAACAAATCACAATGTGATCTCTCTAAGGTCACTTTACTGGTCTCTGTATAAAGAGGGAAATAACTTTCTTGCAACGAGAGCTGACTAAAAGTAGAATATATTTTCTTGAGATCTTCATGTGGAGGCTTGATCATCAATTGTCTCAGTAATATTATAAGGGTGGGGGGTGGAATCATTAACTTTCAAGTAGTCAAACTAGATAACATCTGAGATTCCTTTCACTTCTGAGATTCTATAATTCTGCAAATTACTAGGAAAAAAACATAGAGCTAGTGGCATCAGAGGCAAAATTTGAATTAAAACTCAGTTTTCTTAATAGGTAATGGGATAGGAATTTCTGCAAATTATGTGGGCTGAATCAAATTTTTACAGGCTAATGACTTTTGATAATTAGTTGAAACCTTGGCGAAATAAGCATTGTTTAGTTTCTCATTTAATTACTGACTAAATTGAGTCTAAATATTTGCTGCATGTGGTCCTCCTCCTGCCACATAGTTTTAATAATTTTATCTGTATACTTGGTCACATTCATTAAAGTCTTTAAAATCTTTCCCAAAATATTTTGGCTCAAAAATAGTGAGTAGCTTAAGGCAAAACTCTGAAATGAGACAAAATCAGATGAAGATAGTTAAAAAGCTAGATAATTAATCAATAGCTTAAGTACAAGAATTACCATGGCTTAGAAAATAGAATTCTGGACATGGAGTGAGGAAGAATTGGATTTGAATCTTTCCTCTGACAATTACTAGCTAAGTGATGAGAGTGAATTTATTTGCCATCTTTGTACTTAATTTTCCTAATCTGACAAAACAAATCAGCCCAGCATTATGGGTAGGGAAGTCGGCCGTTAGGAAAGATCTGTTTTCAAGTACTACCTTTGCCATTTAACTTTTCACTGGCCTAAGAAACTATCTAAGACTAAGTTACAAATGGCTTGATGGTCTATATCAAAGTAGTGAATTTCCACACTGGTAATTACCCAAAAAGAATAATTAATTATTTCTTATTTAGTCTGTATATACTTCGCTTTATATATATATATATATATA
>NW_025385228.1:0-9387 GCF_016433145.1 Gracilinanus agilis
TACATATACATATATATATAGAGAGAGCATATATAATATTATCTGCCTTTTCAGGGAAAGCGGCAGGATGAGAGAAAGGGAAATAAAAAGAATGAGATAGATTTCTGGACACAATTAAAATGAGAATTTGTTTCTCTGGGATAAGCATGTTTATTATAATTTATTAATACTTAAATCATGAGTTTATTATTGTAATGTCACATAGTATGTTATATATTTTAAAAATAAATGGCAACTTTTTTAAAAAGTAAGGGGATGACCTGGTTTCTTGTAGGATAAGGCAAAAAAACTCACCCATTTCACCTAGAAGAGTCAGAACTAGACTCCAAGTGGCCTGCAGGATGGGGAATAGGATCATAAGGAGAATTCTATGAGAAGGATAATCCTGGTTTCAGAGCTAATTATGGACATTCAATTTTCCTATTGGCAAAATAAAGGGGAGTGGTCACAGCTTCCTCTACAGGGATGCTGGGCTATAACTGTTTTTAGCAAAGCTTCTAGAGATTAAGAATGGCTAAGAAATAGGATGTGATTTCTCTAGTTTTTCTTACCTAGTACTCTAGGTAAGAGAATAGCTCAATGCATCACAGAATCTCAGAGAACATAGTCTAAGCTGTTTCTTTTTATCCTTACCTTCCATCTTAGAATCAATACTGTGTATTATTTCCAAAGCAGAAGAGCAGGAAAGGCTAGGCAATGTGGGTTAAGTGGCTTGTCCAGGGTCACACACAGCTAGGAAGTCTGAGGTCAGATTTGAACCCAGGACCTCCTGATTCTAGCCTGACTCCCAATCCACTGAGCCACCCAGCTGTCTCCTCCTAAACTATTTCTGAATAAGAATATCTACAATTTCACCAAGAAGATGCCACCTAGTCATTGCTCAAAGCCCTCCAGTGAGGGGAAATCCACTACTTCTTGATGCAGCCCATTCCATTTTTGGAGAGTTTTGGAGTTCTCAATGTCCAGAAATTTATCAAGTCTAAATTTGCCTCTATAACTTCTACCTGCTGTTCCTTATCCTGCCTCTTGGGGCCAAGCTAATAAAGACAATTCTCTCCTCAATTTGATTCAATTTAGAAAATATTCAATAGGGACAGCTAGGTGACTCAATAGATATAGAACCAGACCCTGAGTCAGGAGGTCCTGGGTACAATTATGGCCTCAGACACTCCCTAGCTGTGTGGCCCATTTAAACTCAATTGCCTAACCCTTACTGCTCTTCTGCCTTGGAATTGAGACTTAGTATGGATTCTAAGATGGAAGGTAAGGGTTTAAAAATAAAATAAAAAGCATTAAATAAATGGAAGGTGGTTTTCAACATGAATGCCCTTCAAATACTTAGGAAAATAGACAACAGCTAGAAGAAAGCTCAGAGACCATCTAGTCCAATCTCCTTATTTTATAATAGGTTAAAGTAAAGTCCAGGGAGGCTCAGTGATTTTTCTATGAGCATACAAGTAGTGTTAGAGGTGAGATTTGAACTCAGGTCCTCTGACTACAAAGTCAGTGTTCTTCTACCATACTACGCTGATGACAGCCATCATATATCCCCTTAATCTTCTCTTCTCTAGGCGAAAGTATTCCTAGTTCCATCAATGGATCTTTATATGGAGTCATCCCAGGGTCCTTGAACATTCTATAATTTATCACAGTCCTTCCTAGAATATGGAATATGTCCCAAATGAACAAAATACTCCAAATGCGATCTGGATGGGGCAGAGAACAAAGTGACTATTGCCTCCCCAGTCCCAGATACTATAAAACTGTTTTTCATAAAGCCCAGGATTTCTTTAGCTCTATTGGCTATGGCATCCCCCAGTTAACTAATCTTCCATTGCTCAATTGTCCCATATGAAAAAAATTAAATTAAAATGTTTAAAAGACTGACAGAGTAATTTCAGGAAAGCTTCTCTTGATTAAGAAAGGCCAGAGAATAAGTAATTCTATATAAGTGAATTTTCTAAGTAAGGAGAAATTATTCTGCCTATCAGTCTTGGGTAGTTAGATGGCACAATAGAGAGAGCACTGGGTCTGGAATCAGAAAGATCTGAGTTCAAATCCAGCTTCAGACATTTACTGGCTGTGTGATCCTGAACAAGTCACCCAACACTGTTTTTCTCCACTATTCATCTGTAAAATGAACTGGGAAAAGAAATGGCAAACTACTCCAGTATCTTTGCCAAGAAAATCCTAAATGGCGGCACATAGAATCAGACACAACTGTAACAACTAAAAAACAACCACCACCCTTGGATTCATGAGTTAAAAAGCATTTATCAAGGGCTTACTATGTACCAGACTCTGTACAAAGCCCTGGGAGTACACTGAAAAAAATAAACCTGCCATTGCCCTCAAGAAGTTTGTACTCTAATGAGGGAAACAACATGTAGATAAGTTGGTAATATAAGATCCATACAGAATAGATGGAACGTGACTTTAGAGGGTAAGGCAACTTCTGTAGTAGGTGAAGCTTCTTAAAGGAGTCTTAAAGAAAACCAAAAATTCTAAGAATGAGATGTTGAGAGAGAACATTTCAGGTATGGAGAATGGCCTATGTGAAGGTATGGAAACCAGAAGTGGAGTCATTTGTGAAGGAAAGGAGTAAGACCAGTACAGCTAAATCATAGAGTGGGTAGAGAAATGGTATAAGATGATACAAAAGAGAGGACATCATCAAAGTTCATACCATAGAATGGAAGGGACATTGGATGTGTATCAGAAATTCTTTAAATCTTGCTCCTTCTACTTTCTCTAACCAGCTATGTAACTTTCCCCAAACTACATCATTCCTCTTAGTAAAAATTTCCTCGTCTTTTAAATGGGGCTGATAATATTTTTCTCTACTCCTTCAGAGAGTGTGTTATAAGGGCCAAAGGAAATAAGAGATGTGAAAATGGCAAGATAGGCTGAAAATTACAGACATATAAGGAAAGAAAACAAGACAGAATTTCATCTTCCTGTGGTGCTTCAGAAAACAAATCTGCATTTCATAATGTATTAGGGTCGATGTTGTGAATGTCAATTATCATTATATACATTCTTATATGGGAATATGATAGTTGTAATTCCCAAAAACTTTATCATCATTAGTAAGAAGGTGTGTACATAGACAAAGGACATGAGTATGTTGGGGTGATTCACACACACATATATACACAAATCAGAAGAATGAGAAAGAGGCATGCAATGGGAGAAAGGGGTAAAGGAGATGTAGAACAGAGAAATTTTTATTACATAGAAGATTCATGCAAAGAAGAGTTTTTACAATGAAAGAAAAAATGGGAAAGGGGCTGGTAATGCTTGAAACCCATTTTCACTGAAATTATATATACACACTCGACTGGGTATAGAAATATATCTGATTCAGTTTTTAAAAATTGAAGGGGAAGGAGATAATAGAGATGGGGGAGGTAATAAAAGTCAGGGTGAATTAAGGGAGGCAATGGACAGAATCAAAAGAGACCTTTGGAGAGGGATAAGATAAAAAAAGAGAGAAAAGGATAAATATAAGAAAATATGATGGAGGGAAATACACAGTAATCACAACTGTGGATGTGAATGGGATGAGCTCGCCCATAAAATGGAAGTGGATAGCAGTATGAAAAATTTTTAACATGTACTCTGGAAATTTATTCTTTTTAAAAATGTATTTAATAGAATTTATTTTTAGGTATCTCAATCCCTCTCTTCCCTCCCTGCCTCATAGAAGGTATCACCCAACAAAAATATATGTGTATATATAGATTAGTTTTCATATTTCCACTTTTCAGTTAATTCTCTGAAGGTGAACAGTCACAGATTAATCTTCAAATATTAGTTCTATACAATATATAATATATAATGTATATATAATGTTCTCTTAGTTCACTCATTTTACTATGGGTCTAAAGGCAGACACAATTTTACAACTCTGGGCATAATTCCAAATTGCTTTCCAAAATGGCTGAATCAGTTCATAGTCCCACAAATAGTATATTGGTGTCCCCATTTTTCCACTCCCCTCCAATATTTGTCATTTTGCCCTTATATCATCTTAGACAATCTGATGGGTAAGAGAAATGATATCTCAGAATTGTTTTGATTTGCCTTTCTCTAATTAGTAGTGATTTAGAGCATTTTTGGTTTTGATTTCCTCATCCCAAAACTGTCTGTTCATATTTTTTGCCCAAATACCAATTGGGAGATTGATCTTATTCTTATAAATTTGACTAATTTCTCCATGTATTTTAGATATGAGACCGCTATCCAAGAAACTGTATAAAAAAATTTTCCTCCATTTTTTGCTTTCCTTCCAATCTTGTCTTCATTGGTTTTCTTTGCATGGAAACTTTTCAATTTAATGGAATAAAAATTATCCATTTTACACAATACAATGAATTCAGGATGTCATGAGACCTATCTTCCTGGCATGGGTCTCAGAATTGGAGATTCCCAGCGGATACTACCACTGGAGTCGTGATTAAGTCAGTAACAGTTCTGAAGAATCTGTCTCAAAAAGGAATCAGTTCTAATCTTGAGAAAGCAGACTTTCTCATAACATAGACATATTAAAAAAAAATTCAAGGACTGGTTCAGTGGCGATTATTGGATATCTATCAGGAACATCAGGAACTTTAATATTGTAGCAGAGTCTCTCTGACAGTATATGATTGAGAAAAAAATCAGAAGGAAAAAGTGGGGAGAAATTACTATGGGCCTCTGATATTTTTTGCAAATCACTGGGTTAATAAATGTTATTAAAACTAAAGATTTGGTTAGCTGCCTAACACATGTAGCAATATTGGCATTAGCAATTTTATTATTAATAAAATAAGTTAGTATTCATCTATCTTAATTTTCCTCTTCAAGGTCTGCTAGTTGACATGCCTCCTAATGTTAATCTCCTTCCATAACTGCTACTCTGAGTGAGTCAAAGAACTTATACTAATAACATTTTCAAATGGTTCCTGATATCTGCTAAATCTAAAAGAATCACTTTTCAAGATCGTTTTCACAAATGGCTGGTGTTGTTAAGGACTACTTGCCTCATTCATTGGAGTCATCCCATATCCCACTCATACAAGGAGAACACTTTAGCTATATGTATATGTATATGTATATGTATATGTATATGTATATGTATATGTATATGTATATGTATGCATATATATGTATGCATATATGTATGTATATATTATATTATTACATATGTGTGTATGTCCATTTTACATTTCACAGTGCTATACATCTCTTTACTCATAAATTCCTCTCCTATTCATTAATCTGAAAAGTAATATATTCCCTGTTCTACTTTGTTTATGATATCTCCTTTATGTCTAGATTATGTATTCAGTTTGATCTGATCTTAGTGAATGGTGTAAGATACTGCTCTATATCTAGTTTCTGCCAAACTACTTTCCAATTTTGCCAACTATTTTTACTAAATAGTGAGTTCTTATCTCCAAAATTTGAATCTATATTTTTGCCAAATAATCTTTTAATACTGTTGCTTGTGTATCTATTCTGTTCCACTGATCTACCTTTCTTTTTCTTAGCCAATACCAAATAGTCTTGATAATTACTGCTTTATAATGCAGTTTAAAATCTGGTACTGCTAGATCTCCTTCCTTAACATTTTTTTCATTAATTCATTTGATATTCTTTAACTTTTGTTCTTCCAAATGAATTTTTATTATTTTTCTAATTCAATGAAACAACGTTTTGGTAATTCAATTGAGATGGCATTGAATAAGTAGATTAGTTGTGGTATAAGAAATTGAGGCAAGTAAGATAGTAAGTGGTTATTGCAGAAATTAAGTGAACCACCCTGGTTCCATCTTGTGACTTGATTCTGAAGCTAACTTAATTCTGTATCTCTTCAATTATAGATCTAGTCCAACTTCTTGTAATAAAAGTTGATTCAATTGTTGGAATTGGGAGAAAAACTTATTTTATTATTTAAATGCAATCCCTGCATGTCTGGGAAACTGGGCCATTTTTACCTGCTGTTTAGGGACCCTTAACCAAGGACCTAGGTTATGTTGACCAGAAACGCAATAAGATCCTAAAAGTGAAGTAAGGAGTTTTTTCATAATTGTACATCTCATGCAACCTATATGTCTAATCTGAAAACTGGCCCATACCGATTGGTTATTTTTTCGGTGTTTCTTTGATTGTTTACAGATACTTGGAAAGGAGTGAGACACCTCTTTTCCTTAATTCAGGGAACTGCACCTGTTCACTCTCCTCCTCCCAACTTAAAAAGTCCTCATCTTTCCTGCAATTAGAAATCAGATTACATACTGTTGCATTGTTTCCTTTCAATTAATAGGTCCTGTTTGACTAATTGTTTTTAATGTATAAAAGTCTATCTCTCCCTGTATTTAGGGTCCAGCCCTAAACTGAGGAAGGGCAATCAGTATGCATTGTTTTAATAAGTCAATATGCTCGGGAGATCAAACCTTTGTTTCCTCAGCCATGTCATCTTTTGGTTGTTACAGCAAAATGGATTAGAAACCAGAATTCAATATGTTGTTTACAAGAAACATACTTGAAGACACACAGAGAGTTAAAATTAAGGGCTGGAGCAGAATCTATTATGCTTCAGCTGAAGTAAAAAAGGCAGGGGTAGTAATCATGATCTCAGACAAAGCAAAAACAAAAATAGACCTAATTAGAAGAGATAATCAGGGAAACTACATTTTGCTAAAAGTTACCATAGACAATGAAGCAAAATCAAAAACTCTTACAGCAGGTTTTTTACAGCCACATTTCTCAAATACATAGGAAGTGAGTCAAATTTATAAAAATAAGAGCTATTTCCCAATTAATAAATGGTCAAATGATATGAACAGACAGTTTTCAGAAGACATCAGAGCTATCTATAGTCATATGGAAAGATGCTCTAAGTCACAATTAATTAGAGAAATGCATATTAAAACCACTCTGGGTTATCACTTCACATTTATCAGAAATGGTGTTATACAAGGTGGTATGGTGCTTCTGTTAGATGGGCCTGACGAGCTGGCCCAAGATCCCTGGATGGTGAATGGATCTAAGCTGAGTGAGGATAGGGGTGCCAGGGTGGCCACCAAGGTGTACTGATAACCACCAGGGCTTATGAATGTTCAGCTCAGCTAAGCACTTGATCCCACAAACAGTGCCCGAGCCAAAGTTATCAAGGGAGAAGCTGAATATTGTTCACACAGCTCCTCTGGCTACTTGGCTTGGGGTTGGGTTAGAGGATAAAGGTTTGTAATAAGGATGGTGTTGGTATTGAATTGGGTCACACAGAATGACTGCAATTCAGATAAATTCCCCCTTTCCCTTTTGGCTGTAATTATTCACTTGATCTTGAACAGATATCAGTCTTCACTGTGAGATATGTTTTAAAAGGCTTAATGCTATAATTCAAAGGGTAGGATTCAGGAAAAGGAAAGTGGTGCTGGGGATGGCTATGCTAAAACCTATGGGAGTTAAATTAGGCTAATCAATAAGTTGGCAGCCGGCTGGAGAGGATTCTCTCCCTCCCAGACCCTGGTCAGACCCGGCCGTGGTCTAGACCAAGTGAAAGGAAGGGATTGTGATATTCTTGATAGCAGGTGTTGATGCTTATCTCTCAGCCTTGTTCAGTAATAGGTCAATGGATATCATGAGACAAGGTACAGGTGTTGGATATGCGGGTCTCTAGGTCTACCCACCCTTCACCACCCACGAACCCCTTCTCAAGAATAAGACCCTCAAGCCTTCTGCCCCTGGGATTTTATAGTGGTGGTCTCAACTGTCTTTTGCCCTTCACTCATGCCATCTGGGCAAGTTTTAAGTTCTATAACCAATGATCTGTCACTCAAACTGGTCTCCATCTTCTCCCAGAGGTTACCTATTACGATGGCAAATGTTAGTGAGGTTGAGGGAAAATAGGTACACTAACAAAAACTATTGGTGAAGCTCTGAACTAGGCTAGTCATTTTGAAGAACAATTTGGAACTCTACCCAAATGACTAGAAAACTGTGTAGACCCTTCGACCCAGCATACCACTACTAGGTCTATCCCCATAAGAGACCAAAGAAAAAGAAAAAAAGATCTCCCTGTAGAAAAATATTTATAGCCGCTCTTTTTGTGGTAATAAAAAATTGGAAATTGAGAGAATGCTCCTCATTTGGGGAATGGCTGAACAATTTATGGAATATGATTGTGATAGCGTACTATTGTGCTATAATATAAATGACAAGAGAATGGTTTTAGAAAAAATATGATAAGACCTATATGAAGTGATGCAAAGTTAAATGAGATCTGGAAGATCATTGTACACAGTAACAGTCATGTTGTAATGACTGTCAGCTAAAAGACGTGGCCACTCTGGTCAGTAATTGATCCAAGACAACTCGGAAGGACTCATAATGCTCTCTACCTCCAGAGAAAGAACTCATGGACTCTGAGTGCAAATTGAAGCATAATTTTCTCATTTTTTCTTTTTTTTGTAATATAGCTAATATGGAAACATGTTTTGCATGATTCCCCATGTGTATATCATTTTGCTTACCTTCTCAGTGGGTGATAGAGGGGTGGGAGGGAGAAAAATTGGATCTCAGAATTTGAAAAGAAAAAATGTAACTAATAAGTAAATAATTTTTAAAATTATCTTTGTATAGTATTAGAGATGAAGAACGTACGGAAGAATGAGATAAGACACTGATTCATATACACAGAAGTTAGTTTCACCTTCCATCTTGGAATCAATACTGTGTATTGGTTCCAAGGCAGAAGAGCAGTAAGGGCTAGGCAATGGAGGTTAATTGACTTGCCCAGGGTCATACAACTAGGAAATGTCTAATGCCAGATTTGAACCCAGAACCTCCTGTTTCTAGGCCTGGGTCTCAATCCACTGAGCCACCTAGCTGCTTTCAAAAGTTGTTTTTTTTTTAAAGAGTTTTTATAGCCTTTATTTTCTTTGCAGTGAGCATTTTTTTTAATTTAAACATTTATTAATATTCATTTTTAACATGGTTACATGATTCATGCTCCTACTTTCCCCTTCACCCCCCTCACTCCCCCACCCATGGCCAATGCACATTTCCACTGGTTTTGTCATGTGTCCTTGTTCAGGGCCTATTTCCATATTGTTGTTAGTTGCCTTGGTGTGGTAGTTTCAAGTCCACATCCCCAATCATGTCCGATTCATTCCCTGCATTCAAGCAATTGTTTATCTTATATGTTTCCTCTCCTGCAGATCTTCCTCTGAATGTGGGTAGCATCTTTACCATAAATCCCTCAGAACTGTTGTGGGTCATTGTATTGTTGCTGGTACAGAAGCCCATTACATTCGATTTTACCACAGTATATCAGTCTCTGTGTATAGAGTTCTTCTGGCTCTGCTCCTTTCGCTCTGCATCAGTTCCCGGAGGTCT
>NW_025385229.1:0-3037 GCF_016433145.1 Gracilinanus agilis
TTATAAAACTATCTATAATACATCCTTTTAATTAATAAATCAGTATTCTTATTAATAAATAATAAACAATTAAAATACTCAATAAATTGAATACATTAAAATAATTTAAATTTTAAATTATATTAAAACATTTAAAAGGCTACCAGATTTGGAACCAATTTTTGATACTCAGATTTCCCCCTTCATATTTTGTAAAGAGACAACAAAGCATAGATACAAGTTGCTATTTCACTTAACACATTAATGTCTTTAATGTTTTTCATGCCCATTACATTTGCTTCTAAATTTCTATGATCAAATCAACTAGTTGTTTGGAAGGCATTATCTCCACTCATGACACAATACTTTTATATTTACAATTTATAAGAAAACACTTATTATACTAGCTTAAGGAGCTTGAATTTAATACAAAAAAAAGAATGTTCAATAAAATATAGTATTTGCCCATGTTGGCGAGCCTATGGCAGGGGTGCTGGTGCATGCTAGAAGGGGCTGCTCCCTTCCCTCTTTCTATGTGCAACTGAGGACATTTCTCACATCACCCTCCCCTCTGCTCAGCAGCCCAATGGAAGCGCTTCCTCCTTTCCCTGTCTGGGGCAAGGTGGGGGGCTCACATGCAGCTTAAGGGTTGCCCTGTGGGTACTCAGTCTCTAAAAGTTTCACTGTCAATGGATGCAAATAAACTATAGCTATAAGCCAGTCACTAATTCTATCCCAATGAAGCAAATGCTTTAGTCACTAAAAATTAATTTGTGCATCATTTTAATTTACTAAATATTTTCTATGTGCTAAGCACTTAATGCAACACAAAGATAAGTAGGAGATAGACATCATCCCCAAGGAACTTGTACTTGAATGGGAGTGACTAAGAGTTGAAGCATACAGTAATTGCAGAATAAATAAATGAATGAAAATCTTTTATTGAGGGCTTACTATGTACTGAGCACTGGAAGCAAATTTGAAATAAGTGGCATATGAGTCATATAAACAAATGGTGATGTGTACAGAGGAAAAAAAGAAAATTCCCAGTCAGAGTGTCAGTGAAAATTTCATTATAGAAGCTTGACTGGAGAAAGTCTGTGAGGGATTGAGATGAATTTAGATGGGTAAGGACTTGAAAAGTGAGACGATTTAAAGCTGAAGCAATGGCGCGAATAAAAATATTTAAGTAGGAAAGTTCAACACTTGTTAGAGATAAACTAGACTAATATGATTATGACATAGTGTTATAGGACAGTAATGGCTAGATGAGGCTAGTTTTTGCTTTCACGAAAAAAGTACAGCACTCCAGCAATATTATATACTATTCAAAAGTAATGTGGGCAAAAATGCACATTAATACAACAAAGAACTGGATTTCAAACACAGATGCATTGGCAGTATCCAGTTCCCTCTCTGCTTCCACATTTATTTTTAGAAAAATTACATCTTTTTGAAATAGGAAGCTAGCCTTGAGTTTTCAGCTATTTGAAAACTTAAGCACAAAACCAGAGAATCCCATTTGTCTCTGTTATTTTTAAAGAAGTTCCTGATATGAAGCTTCAAATATACAGTAGAAACTAAGATATTTGTTAGTAATTCACGCGTGTGAACTGTGAGACCAAATGTATGCATATTTCACAAGAATTTGGGCATGGGACACAAAGTGTAGGTTGTGATTTGGAAATAGAGAGACATATTTTTCCTAAATATGTTACATGAAGTAGAGTGGTTCTTAAAAAAAAAAAGAAAGAAAAAAGAAATGGATTTGGAAGATAAAATGTGTCCCAATCATAGAAGTCCATGAATTGCAAAATAGAGTCCAATATTATTTAGTAATCAGTAGGGAGTAATTTGAAGATTTCTTAACAAGAGTGTGAGGTGATTTAGGGAAATTAAGAATATTAATTTACCTGTTTGTTTTTCATATTTAAATGTTTCTCTTGGTTTCTGTCTGTGTATTTTGAGGAGGAAGAAGTAACTAAAAGCAAAAAGAGTAATACTAGGGGTATTTGAATTACATAGGTAAGACAAAATGAGGTACTGAATTATAGAATGTATAGGAATGAATGAAAGTAGGAGTATTTGGGAAAATATCACCTGATTGGATACTTTTGGGCTTTGAGGATTCAGAGTGAAGAATAAAAATTGACTGAGATTTCTTGCCTGGATTAGTGAAAGAATTTTGCCATTAACAGTAATAGGGAAGTCAGGACAAGAAACAGGTTTTTGAAGGGGATTATGATTAGCTAGTTTTAGAAGATGAGTTTGAAGTAAAACATCATTGAAGTTCAGACCAGTTGGAAATGGGAATCAAACTCAAGAAAGAAATTTAGGCTGTAAGGAGAAGCGAGAGCCATTTGCTTTATGCAGAATAGTTGAGATCAATGGAAGTTAATTACACCAGCGAGAAAATACAAATTAATAATAGTGGAAGATAAAATATTAAATTGAACAAATCAGCCTATAAGTAAGAAAGTTGTAGGATTGTGAATAATTTAAGTAAATGTAGGAAGAAAACCATGAAGTTCAGTATTTTTGATTCTTAGGGAGAACAAAAAGAAAAGGCAAAATAGGATTATGACGAATGACACCATCTTGGGGTGTTCAAGGCTTTCCTCTCACACATATTGGTGAGCAGTATCTCTCAGTTCTCCAGGCAACTTTCTAAAATTAAAAATTGAAGTGTAGATTATGATATGGATTTGTAGAGGTTGTTTCTTCATTTCAGATTCTCCTATACCATAAAGTCCCAGGTTATTCCTAAAAAGGGTAATGAGGAAAAATCCAAAAGAAAAATGGATTGGTCAGCATCATAAAATTCCAAAGTGATGTTGAGATATATTGTAAAGGACATTGAGATCAACTAGAGTCAGGTGGTATTTAGGGAAAAGAGCAGATTCTGTAAGTGTAAAGTAGATGTGGTAGGATGAGCAGTATAGTCTGAAAATGTGCTTTCAGAAATCAGCATTTAAAATATCAGACAGTTTCAAGAAATGGCAAGTTTCTGGCATATATATATATATGTGTGTGTGTATATATATATATATATATATAT
>NW_025385230.1:0-1602 GCF_016433145.1 Gracilinanus agilis
CACATAATCGCAGTGAATTGAGTAATTGTATCTTATGAGTACATAGGGCTGACTTATTAAAAAAGGAAATTCCAGAGATGTGTCTGGGTGGCCCATAGATTTTCCTATGATTTTCCAATAATTCAGAGTCATATTTCATTTCCCTTTAGTCCAGCCTCAGAATCACGCTAGTGTGGATTTTTCACTCTCCCTACCCAAAACCCACCCCTTCCCCACTCCCTTCCTTTTCCAAACCCCTTCATGAACACTAACTGGACTCTGGGGCAACACTCAGCTGGTGATTTGAGTAGAATACCATCTCGTGGACAAATGAAATATTACATGCATTGGTTGAGAAATAAAACACACTCTGCCTTCTTGGAGGTAGCCCATGAGAGAGTCTCTGTGTGTCCAAGTGGGCTAATACAGTATCCCAGTGATGTGAATCATTATATTTTTATATGACACAGTTATTTTTTGAAGTCATTAATGAAAAATCCCTACATCTAACCCTGTTGGTGGTGAAATAGCCCCTCTGTTTTAAGGTGGAGGTGATAACCTGAGAAATGGTCCTTTTCCTTTTCTCTTGTCACTGAAGCAACACTTCTCCTCCCTCTTATCTTTAGCTCCTACTCATAAACTCAGAGGGGGCTTCATGGAAGCGTTGGGCTGCAAAATAAATGCCTTTAATCTCTTTTTTTCTCTTGTATCACCTCCACTGGGCCAGCTCTGCTCCATTCCCTACAGGTAGGCATTTCAATAAGTGAGGGAAGGGCAGTGATATCTCATACCAGGCTCTGCAATTTTTAATGCTAGAGGGAAACGCCCAATATCTTCTTGTGGCCTGAGAAACTCTTCTGTGAAGGTAATTCTCTTTTCATTTCTTGAGAACAATTTCCTGCTAGCAATAAAGAAATCCCACCCTTTGTGGATGAAGCATCAATGACATTTGTATACCTACATATACACCTGAAATTAGATAGCAGGCAGGAGGAATCGGAGATCTACTCACCTGGGAGAAGGTGGGGTGGGTGGGTCAGGGACAGCCTGTTAATTGCCTTCGGAGTAGAGAAAGCTGGGTAAAGTTCAGTGTCCCAGGAGAGCACGCCTATTAGTCCAGGGGCTGGGGAGGGCACGGGGAAGAGGGAAGCAAAGAGAAGGCCAGTGAATTCATCTAGCTTGTCAGGGTGGTGGCTCAAAGCCCCTTTGACTGACTTCCTGTCTTCAGTTTGAGGCAGATCTGGGACAAAGTCAGATACTGGCCATGGTGGGGAAGATGAGACCCCTGCTCTTCATTCTCTGTGCTTGTGAGTAAATATCGTCCTATTCTTTCCCAGGTCTAGGAGAAGAGGTGGGTGGCAAGTAGGGGGTTGACTTCCCTGCCCTTTTCAGTATAAAGGGAGATGGAGAGTTTGCTGTTTCTTGATAGGCTGGGAACCTCAATACAAATCCATTAGTAATAATGAAATGTTTCTCATTTGCCTTTTAATAAAGATGACTCTGAAGTACTCATCTTCCATGGTTAACAGGAGGGCACTTTAATAACTGCTTTCAAAGACCTAAAGAAAGACAGGAATCTCTCTCTCTCTCTCTCTCTCTCTCTCTCTCTCTCTCTCTCTCTCT
>NW_025385231.1:0-3230 GCF_016433145.1 Gracilinanus agilis
TTGGTCCCTCACTGGCTGGGCCTGGCTGCTCGTTCCAGCGTCTGCTCTGCAGCTCTGAGAATGGCGGGACCCCCTCCTTAATGACAAATTCTGTGTTCAAAACCACCTACATGGCCAGCTCTGATGATCCCTAACTGATGGCTGCTTTGGTTTTCCTTCTTTGTTAGGAGAGTCAGAACCCGAGAGAAGGTAAAAAGAGCTAAAGGTCTCAAAAATCTTTATTTATTATATCCCTGACCCTCAGTCTTAGGATCAACACTGGGTACTGGTTCTGAGGCAGAAGAACTAGGCAATGGGGGTTCAGTGACTTGCCCAGGGTCACATGGTTAGAAAGTGTCTGAAGCCAGAGTTGAGCCCAGGATTTCTCATCTCTAGGCCTAGCTTTATCCACTGAGCAACCCAGCTGCCCCCTTAATATATTTTTAAAAGAAGCCTCTGTAGCTCAGTGGATTGAGAGTCAGGTCTAAAGATGGGAGTTCCTGGGTTCAAATCCAGCCTCAGACACTTCCCGGCTGTGTGACTCTGGGCAAGTCACTTGACCCCCATTGCCCACCCTTACCACTCTTCCTCCTACGAGCCAATACACAGAAATTAAGGGTTTAAAAAAAAATAAATAAAAGAAGCTTCTGAGGCAGTGTCTAAGTATTACGATGCCCACTTAACAGCTAAAGAAACTGAAGCCCAGAGGGAGGAAGAGCACATCAAAAAGGCCACCCTGCAGACAGGGTCCTGCAGAGGCTCCATCATTCCTCCTTGTCCACATTACCCAGCCAACCTCGGGGGTCTCCTGGGCCCTGGTGCCCCCCGAGGTTGCCTGCTTACCTGTAAGCTCTGCAGCACATTCAGGAAGTCATTCATCCCTGTCAGGTGCTCCACATCGTGGAAGGCTGAGACCAGCAGAGTTGGGACGATGGCGATGGACCGAGTCAGAATCACTCGGGCAAACCGTGACCACCTTAGATTCAGGAATCCCTGGGGGAGGAATGAGGGCCTGACTCTCATCGTGGCTGAATCAGAGCCACATGAGGATGAGGGAGGGAAGAGATGAGAGCTGGGATCATCCCCCCTTCACCTCCCACCTCCCTCCCAATCCACTGGGAGCAGCACATACCTCCATGACAAACTGGCCAGAATAGGTCCCTGTCATGGTAGAGCTCTGTCCTGCAGCCAGGATCCCCACGGCCCAGATGTAGAGAGCCGCAGGCCCAAAGTAGCAGCCCAGAACCACCCCCTGGAGAAGAAGAAGACAGGAGAAAGCAAGCTTCCACCTGAGCTTTCCACAAATAACCCTTCACAGGTTCCTCTTTTTTTTTTTTTAATTTTTAAAATTAAAAAAAATTTTTAATATTTTCCCATAGTTACATGTTTCATGTTCTTTTCCTCTCCCCCAACCCTCCCACCTCTTGTGGCCGACACTCAATTCCACTGACTTTTACACGTATCGTTGATTAAGACCTAATTCCATATTATTGATAGTTGGACTAGAGTTATCGTTTAGTGTCTACATCCCCAATAATATCCCCATCAGCCCATGTGTTCAAGCAATTGTTTTTCTTTTGTGTTTCTCCTTCCACAGTTCTTCCTCTGAATGTGGCAAGTTTTCTTTCTCATAAGTCCCTCAGCCTTGCTCTGGATCTTTTCATTGCAGCTAGTAGAGAAGTCCATTATGTTTGACTGTACCACAGTGTATCAGTCTCTGTGTACAATGTTGTCCTGGCTCTGCTCCTTTCACTCTACATCAATTCCTGGAGATCATTCCTGTTCACATGGAATTTCTCCAGTTCTTTATTCCTTTGAGCACAATTGTATTCAGTCACCAACAGATACCACAATTTGTTCAGCCATTCCCCAATCGAGGGGCATCTCCTCATTTTCCAATTTTCTGCCACTACAAAGAGGATGGCTATAAATATTTTTGTACAAGACTTTTCCCTTTCTATATCTTTGGGGTATAAACCAAGCAGTGGTATGATTGGATCAAAAGGCAGATAGTCTTTTAAAGCCCTTTGAGCATAGTTCCAAATTACTTTCCAGAATGGTTGGATCAATTCACAACTCCACCGGCAATGAATCAATGACCCAATCTTGCCACATCCCCTCCAACATTCACCATTTTCCTTTGCTGTCATGTTAGCTAATCTACTAGGTGTGAGATGGTACCTCAGAGTTGTTTTGATGTGAATTTCTCTAATTATAAGAGATTTGGAACACTTTTTCATGTGTTTTTTATAGTTTTGATTTCTTTATCTGAAAATTGCCTATTCATGTCCCTTGCCCATTTATCAATTGGGGAATGGCTTGATTTTTTTGTACAATTGATTTAGCTCCTCATATATTTGAGTAATTAGACCTTTGTCAGAGTTTTTTGTAATAAAGATTTTTTCCCCAATTTATTGCTTCCTTTCTAATTTTGGTAGCATTGGTTTTGTTTGTACAAAAACTTTTTAGTTTAATGTAATCAATATTATTTATTTTACATTTTGTAATTTTTTCTAACTCTTGCTTGGTTTTAAAATCTTTCCTTTTCCAGAGATCTGACAAATATACTATTCTGTGCTCCCCTAATTTACTTAGTTTCCTTCTTTATATTCAAGTCATTCACCCATTCTGAATTTATCTTGGTATAGGATGTGAGATGTTGATCTAGACCTAATCTCTCCCATATTGTTTTCCAATTTTCCCAGTTTTTGTCCCCAAAGCTGGAATCTTTGGGCTTATCATAGACTGTCTTGCTGAGATCACTTACCCCAAGTCTATTCCACTGATCCTCCCTTCTGTCTCTTCACCAGTACCATATTTACAGGTTCCTCTTTGCTACATTGTCCTTGCTATGCACTGCACCCACAGAGAGCAAGATTGTTTCTTTTTTCTTTTCTTATCAAAAAAACTCTTACCTTCTGCCTCAGAATCAATACTAAGTTTCATTTCCAAGATAGAAGAGTGATAAGGACAAGCCCACTGGGGTTAAGTGACTTGTCTCAGGTCACTTAGCCAGGAAAATCTGAGGCAGTATTTGAACCCAGGACCTCCCATCTTCTGGCCTGACTTTATAAACTGCTTCACCTAATGCCTTTTTTCCCTATCTTTAATCTATTTATTATTGTTTTATTTTTCATTTATTTATTAATAATAATAATATTATTAATCTATTAATTTAAAAAAGATAATTTAAAATTATCTATGCCTGTCTCATCAGCTACTCTTCCAATTCTCCCCAAAGATTTAGGCTT
>NW_025385232.1:0-12371 GCF_016433145.1 Gracilinanus agilis
AGGAAGGAAGGAAGGAAGAGAGGGAGGGAGGGAGGGAGGGAGGAAAACAAGGCCATGGTTCAATTTAAGGCCCCTGAGTTCAAATCTAGCACTTAACACTTTCTGTGAGATTTGACCCCATCACCCTTCCATAGAGGCTAGCAGGCTAAAACAATATTTTGTCCTTGCTAAGTAAATTACTCTTCCTGTCTATTGGCTATTCCAAAGACCAAAGGATTCCTCCATACTTTCCAATACACTAACGGCCAACCCAGAATCCAGAATCACTTTGGTACTTGAGTCTTAATTCACTCTCTTACAGCCTACCAAAATTGGAATTAGAGGAAGAGAGATGGTAAGTGGGAATTTTTAGGCCCTATTAAAAATATCTCAGTCCTGCTTAGAACTTTGATAAAGAAGTTATTTTAATACTTCACAGAACTATTTAGCTTATGTAGAAATAGCCCTCCAATTAAATTGAGAGATGGTAATGTGGGGACCTGGGTTGAAAGACATCCTTTTCATCTCCCAACTCTCTAGAGAAAACACATATACAGATATTGATCATCTGTCATAATGAGTTTCCTGTACAGAATTAGTCTGCAAATCACATCGTACCTCACTAGAATTCTTTGAGTGCAAGCATGAGGATGATTCATCTTTTGAAGAAAAAAAAGTAACCCGCAGAAGTGGTGTATGACTTTAATTCCTCTCTTGGATAAAAACAGCTCAGCTATTACTGAATGAACTACTTATTCTTCTGCATCAGGTCTCACTTGATCAGGAGGGTACAGAAACTGTCTGCTCACTTTAGGAACAGCTGCTTGACTCACTGATAACAGTCAGCAGTTTTCTAGCCATTGGGAGAGGGAGGGTGGGATGGGGAGGGGTTGAGCATGAGAGGAGAACTCAATGGGAATCCAACTTGGAGAGCAAAATCATTATTATTTAGGGAATCGGGATGCTGAGCAAAGAATTGAGCCTTAGGAGACTTCCTTCTGAGTTCTGATACCAATCCAGCCACCGACTCACTCCTTGATGTTAGTTAGACCCACTCTACCAACTGTGCTCACAAGAGGCAGTTAAGAAAGCTGAACATTCCCCCCCCATTTCCATTTCTCCTGACTATCTCAGCACATCAAAGGTCTCATTAGCGAGTAGAATAGAATTGGAAGGATCCTTAGTAGAGATCATCCTCCTAAGCCAAAAATGCTTAACCTGGATTCTGTGAACTTGCTTTTATTTTTGTATTTGCTTTTCTCAATAGATTGTCCCAAAAATCTTGGTAGAGTTTAAAGCTTGAAACTGCACTATGAATTTGGGGATGGGGCAGCTAGGTGACTCAGTGGTTTGAGAGCCAAGCCTAGAGTCCAGAGGTCCTGGGTTCAAATCTGCCCTTAGACACTTCCTAGCTCTGTGACTCTGGGCAAGTCATTAAGCCCCCATTGCCTAGCCCTTACCACTCTTCTGCCTTGGTGCCAATACACAGAATTTATCCCAAGATGGAAGGTAAGGTTTTAGAGGGGAAAAAACTATTTAGGGAGCCTATGTTACAAAAATGTATGTAAATTTAATTGGTCTGCTTTGTAATCCTATGTCTTTTATTTTATACATTTAATAGCATGACCCTGAGGAGTCCATAGATATTACCAATCTGCCAAAGGGTTCCTTGGCACAAAAAAACCAATGTTTAATAATCTCTGATCTAGTCTAACTCTTTCATTTTATAGAAGGGGGAAGTAAGATAAAAAGAGACACAATGACTTTTCTATTTTTCATCAGTGGTACAGGCAGGATTCAAACTCAGGTCATCTGATGCCAAATTCAAAGTTCTCTCCACTATAGCACAGTCACCTCCTCTTCAGTCCCATCATCATCATCATCTCCTATAGATGTTTAGCCCTCATCTGCATTTAGTGTTTTATCAGATTCAGACAAATCCAGTTTCAATTGTTATAGAATCACAGAAGCTCAGTTGGTAAATACCTCTCCAACATACAGAAAACACTTTGCAAATCTTAAAGTAGTATATGTTTGTGTGTGTGTGTGTGTGTGTGTGTCTGTGTAAATACTAGCTATTATGACCTACTATTCAGATTATTAAATCCAACCCACACTGGAGCAAGAATCACTTTTACAAGAAGGATTAGGAAGAGAAAGGAGAAGGGAAGGGGTGTGAAGGAAGAAGAAGAGAGGAAAGGAGGAAGATGAAGGGGAGAAAGGGAAGAGTAGGAAGAGAGAAGGGGAGAAGAAAGAGCAGGAGAGGAAGGGAAGTGAAAGAATTAAAGAGACAGAGAGAGAAAGAGAATGAACCACATGTAATTAGAAATGTCAAGCTTGGCCTCAAAGAAGAAAGGAGAAAATGAGCATCCTTCCCTTCCTAATAGAAATGGGAAACTATAAGTATGGAACAATTCATGTGCTGTCAGATTTAGTAGATATGTAGGGGAATTTCTTTGTTTTAAGGAATAACTTTCTCTGAAGAGACAAGGAAAAGGATACATAGGCAGAGAACTGCTCGTGTATGTACTGTGTTGTCTGAATACCATATTTTATTTTCTCAAGATGGTCTTATATGCTAATACCTTCCATGTAGGTTACGTATGTCCATATGGATTGCCTAAACATATAAATAGGCTGTTTGGAGAACGTAATTCAATATCACTGGAATCCAACATATCCCACACCAAAAGAGACTTCAATTTCTGCCTTGAGGTGATCAGGAAAAGGAGTCATGATCCTGGCTACTTTGTTCCCTAGCCTCTGAGAAAAGGGTTACCCAGGGTAGAATTACATCTATCTGCTTCCTAAACATTGCTGATCTAGAGGCAACATTGGTTCAGAACAAAAAGTCATTATCTCTTAAGGGGTTAAAATATCTGACATTTAGAGGCACAGGCTTAGCCTCTTCCTGCCTGCCAAACAATGGTTTCAGAAAAGATCACCATAAAAAATGAATAGCAAGTAAACATAACTTTCAAGCAAATAGCAAACAGGAATTGGAGAAGTTCTATGGATTAGAATATACCCAAAAGTATACATGAGTGAATGAGCTCCTAATATGGGAGTGAGATGAGATCTAGTTCAACCACAAGAAAGGCCTGATCTTACCTAAAAGGAAATTCTCCAAAGTCTTTAGGAAAGCAACCTGGAAATCAGGAATATGTTGAGGAGCCAGATTTCACTACAGGTCTATAAGAAGCTCTTTCTCTTTCTGTTCCCTAGAGTTAGTCATGAAAACAGTCTGGAACCATGAGTATCACTCTTAGAAGAAATGAAGACAGTCTCTCTTTTCCAAAGTTCTCATGCCACCTCTGCCCCTCATGAAGTTACACAGAGTCATATCAATGTTTTCTCTATCAGTTAGGAAAGTCCCATGAAAATATTCCAATCGTGACTGAAAAGTCAGGTTTCACAAGAAATCTGGATGTTCTAATTGGTGTCATTTTTTTTATTTTACTATCAAAAATAGCTTATCTTAGGAATATAGTTCATATTTGGAGATACCTCATATTTGAACAAATAGTATTTTCTAAATCTTCGACCTGTTCCCAAAAGAAGAGGGAAATGAAGGCTTCTGAGAGAGATTACTCTTGAAGAATCAATCTTTCTTTTTGTCAGATATACAGTAGGGTATTTAAATGTCCAATTTTCCAATCTCCCTGAATGAGTACTTGTTCTTTTGAAAGATAATGCATGCCTCCTGCTTAGAAGAAATGGGAATAAAGGAGAGAAGTCATTAGGTGCCTTTAAAAAAAAGTATGCTCCTAAACTAACATTATAAAGAAATGTCAAGAGAATATTAGATGAAATCAGAGAATAAATGGTCTCAATAGTTCTGTGAGTGTTGACTTCATTGATGGAGCCTTAGCAATGCAGATGAATAAGTCTACCCTCAAGTGGCAGGAATCAATCAAATTCCTAATGTATAACAGAATAATGTTGCCAACAAAGAGTCAGTTAAGGATCGACCTTGAGACATATCTTGAATGCCAAGTTGTTGAATTCAGAAATAAGGAAATTGCACTGCAGGAAAAAAATCTATCCAACATTTTATTTTACAGTCCATACAAAATGGTAAATAGTGGGACAAGGAGGAAAAGCATTACTAGAAAATGGGACAGCTGAAAAAAGATCTAGGTGTTCTGTTGTTCTTCAGGCTTCATATAGCCAATAGTGTAATACATTATAATCAGAAAAAAAAGCAAATAAAGAGCAGTATGATGTCCAGAAATTTGAGGTGATAGTCCTGCTTTACTCTGCCTGGATCAAACCAATTAAATATAAGTGAATGGTTGGAATGTGGAGCTCATGAAGTTGGATAGCATAAAATAAATGTGGATAGTTTGGAGCCAGATTGTGTTAGGTTTTAAATGGCAGAGGAATTTGTAATTTATCCTAGAGGTAATTGGAAACCAGACAGTGGAGCTTCTTGAGTATATGAGTGACATGTTCAAATCATTTAGCACCTATTGAAGGAAGAAATAGAGGTTGAATGCAGGTAAACCAGTTAGAAGACTACAGTAGAAGTTCAGGAAGGTTTAACCTAGAGTAGTGAACACCTAACTGAAGAGAAGAGGAGAGATGTGAGAAACAACATGGAGACAGAATTGACATAACTTTGTAACTGATTATCTATGGAAGTGAATGGAAATAGAATTAAGAATGACTCCAAGATTGCTAGAAGAATGGTAGTGTTCTAGACAGAAAAGGAGGTTAAGAAATGGATATGTTCATTGAAAAAGATAGCAAGATTCATTTCAAACTTGACATGCCCATGGAACATACACATAGAACTATAGACAGTAATGACTGTTGCTCAAGAGAGCTTCCTGTCATTGACTTCTCTCCAGCCAATTATAGGGATGTAGTTCATCTTCTTGTTAAGGCTAACCCTCTTACATGTGCCCTCAATCTTATCCCTCCCACATTTTTTCAGCAAACCCTCCTCTTTCTTCTCTTTTTCTGTTTCTCTCTGTCTCTGTCTCTGTCTCTATCTCTCTTTCCTTCAAAGTATCATCTTATATCTCTTTTCTCTTTCTCATCTAAACTCCTAGAAAAACCTCTTTACATTCATTACCTCTACTTCTTTTCCTTTTGTTCACTCAATTCTCAGCAGTTTCACTTTTGACCTCCTCATTCAACTCAAATAGCTCTCTCAAAGTCACCAATGTTCTCTAAATCACCAGATCTGACATCCTCTTTTCAATCCTCATTCTTCTTGACCTCTCTGCAGAATTTAACATTGTTGATCTAGATGGTCTCTTCTTTCTGGGTTTTCAAGACACCCTTCTCTCTCCTGTCTGGGTATGGACTGAAGAACTTGAGCATTCTGGTCATTTTATGTCCAGCTGTTAGACCTCTACCCCTTAATCCCTCTACCCAAAAGGCGAGTTACACAAGGTAGGGAAAGAAAAGCATATATCCTCTAAAGAAAACATATTACAAATTCATTTAAAAGGTCCTTTGTAAAGAAGCACCACATAAAATATCCATGGAAAAATCTCTGACTCGTTATTAGAAATTTGAATGAAGTTTTATGATGCCAGGCTGGATGAATATCAAAGTTAAAGGAACTAAAAACATTTGAAAAGAAAAGGCTAGTAATGATGCTCAAGACTATTTTTTATAACAAGGAATGTTTTCTGCTGATTAAAAACAGAATAGTGGGATCATGTGTTGATACCTAGTCCCGTGGTGACCTCATAATTTTACACTAAAAATCTTTAAGAGGTCGTTGAGCTTAGAGAACATTTCATATAACTCCTTCATTTTACAAATGATGGAACCAAAACGTGTAAGGGTAAAATGATTAGTCTGAGTTTATATGACTAGTTTGCTAGCATACCAGGATTTGAAGAGCAGCCAGCCAACTCTGAGCCCAATGTTCTTTCACTTCTATTTTTATCCCAGACACTTAGCACAATGCCTGGCACATGGTAAATATTTAATACATGCATTTTCATTCATTCACTAGAACATGTCTCTCAAGAAAGATAGATAGATTAGGCAGACAGATTTGTTGTTTTCAGTCATGTCTGACGCTCCATGGCCCTCTGGATCATAACACACAGGATCCTTTATTTCCCACTATCTCCAGAAGTCTGTCCAAGCTCATATTCATTTTTCCATAGTACTGTCTATCCATTTCATCCTCTGTCATCCTTCCTCCTTTTGTCTTCAATGAGGGTCTTTACCTTATAAAATAAACTAATAAGAAGAGGAATTTCAGGGGAAAAGGCATTTTCACAGTAAGAAGGTTGCCAGGATAAGGTAGAAAAGTCCAGAATATCAGTAGAGTCAGGAGACATGTGGACCATTTTGCATCTCTTAAGTATTACCAGTCACACTTTGGTAGTACTATAAAAACTCAGCAAGTATTTATTGAGTACCTACCAAGTGTCCAACATATAACCAGATATTAGTAGGGAATATAAAATAAGCATAAGACATAGGCTCAGTCCCTAAAGAACTTAAAATCATATTAGAAAGAAAAGGCAAAAAAATATAGGAGAGCATATGAACAAGGGCCAAAATATGTAATTAGTATAATAGTTATAGATAATCAAAGGCCCAGATAGTGAGAGAAGACTTCATAAAAAAGGTAGGACCCAGGACAGGCCTTGAAGGACAGGGCCAGCTCCAGTTTCATTTCCATGTCATTTTGATTAAATCTTAACCTCAAGAAAATAAGAAAGAATTGAAAAGAAATGCCTAATAAAGAGAAATGAAAGCATAAGAAAAAGGTCCATCTAAAGATCTTTTAGAAAATATATAGCTAAGGGTATATTAATTTTTTTGTTTCATGGACCTCTTCGCAGAATGTTTATAAATACATAAAATTAATACATAGAGATTACGAAAGAAGACAGTAATGTTGTAATACAGTTATCAGAATATTAAAGACATATTTGCAGACCCTGTCCCCTGAAATCTATCTATACATCCCCTAGGGGCCTAGAGCCACCAGGTTAAAAACTCCAGCTGCAAACCAAGTACCAAATTTTACTTGCTTCAAGTTTGCTAATCAGCCAATTTTCTTTTCCTAATAGATTATTCCCTGCCTGGCTCTCATCTGCTCTGGAACATGTTAATGCTATCTCTCCAAAATAATGATAAACCTTTTATGGTATTTGGTGGTTGTAGTCCAGTTATTTCAGTGATGTCCAATGCATCATGACCCCATTTGAGGTTCTTTTGGGTTTTTTTGGCAAAAATATTGGAGTTGTCATTTCCTTCTCCGGGTCATCTTACAGATGGGGAATCTGAGGCAAAATGACTTGCCCAGATTCACACAGCTAGAAAGTGTCTGAGGCCAGATATGAACTCAGACAGATGAATCTTTCTGACACCAGGTCTGGCCCTCTATCCACTGTGCCATGCCACAGAGCTGCCTATTTATGCTGTTCGTATGGTATAGTATTTATTGTGAAAACAAATGTCTTTTTAAAGGACAAAACTCTCCTATAGATGTTTTCTCCCTCTATTAGCTCCTTGAGAGCAAGGACAGTACCAAGAGTTCCATCTGTACCACCAAATCATAGTACAATGCTTACAAGCCAGTTGGCACTCCAGCCATGGTTAAAGACACATAGATCCCTATTGACAGCAGTATATAAGCTCCTTGAAGTCAGGGAATTTTTTATTTTTCTGTCTTTGTAACTCTAGCACATAGCACAGTGCCTGAGACATTGTAAACACTTAATAAATGTTTGCCAAATTGAACTGAATTGAATTCCTTTACCTTTTGATTTGTTCCTTAGTTTTTGGCCATATAAAGCAATGATTCCCAAAGTGGGCACCACCGCCCCCTGGTGGGTGCTGCAGTGATCCAGAGAGGCCAGTGATGGTCACAGGTGCATTTAATCTTTCCTATTAATTGCTATTAAAATTTTAAAAAAATTAATTTCCAGGGGGCTAAGTAATATTTTTTTCTGGAAAGGGGGCGGTAGGCCAAAAAATGTTTGGGAACCACTGCTATGAAGAGTTTGAGTGCCAAGTGGATTTAAGCCTGAATCATCAGGGGACAAATTAACAAGACTGAGAAGATCAGAAGACAAGGAAGGAACTAGTCTATACAGACTAAGCATCATATGGTTTTAGATAATTATTCCTGTAATTCAGCCTTGAGAATCTGTTGCGGCTCAGACTTCCCAGAAAGGTTGTTCTGGGGCTCACAAACCAGCCAGTTAATGGTATAGCTTTTAACTTTGTGAACCTGGTCAGAGGGATTCCAAAGATGAAAACAGAGGCTGGATCTCATTTTACAGTACCAAGAAATCTTTCAAGCTGATTTTCTGAAAAGCAAATGGAGTAGAACCAAGAGAACATTATATACAGCCACAGAAATAATTTTTGAAGAATAACTTCTTTATCTCAAGAGAAAAGAGTTAATAAATAAAAACATAAAAGGCATAGTTTACAAATATACTTTTTTTTTCAAATGATGCCTCCTCTAGTGTGAGTAGGGAAGGGAAGAAGGGAGGTACCTAGGAATTTTAATAAAACCAAAAACCTAATTAATTTAATTTTTTTAATTAAATAAAAAAAGTTGATTTTCAACTCTCCTTTATGTTGCCATGTAGGTGGATCCAATAATAACCTTTCCTGTACTATTATTGTACCCACTATGTCATAGCCCTCTTCTTTGTACACACTTTTAATTCTTCTTGCTTGAATTCTCACACTCTATGGTAGTGGATTATTAAATAACATTTCTGGCATTTTAACACTGTCAAGGTTGGAAGAAAAGGCAATAACCTTCCCCAGATCCTTTGTATTCAATTCTATCTTTCATAGAAATCAATGTTTGGACTGTTCTATCTTCAGAGCGATTTGATGCTGGCGGTTGGCTTGAAGGATTCCATTGAGGATGGAGCCTAGACAGCTGTGTCAAGAAATCAAATGAAAAGGCATTTATTAAGCACCTACTATGTGCCAGGCCCCATGCTAAATGCTAAATGGCTTTGCATCTGAATTCAGTTCAATTTAGTGCCACAAAACTGAGTACCTATCTATGAGGCTCAATTCTAGGAACAGGAATTCAAAGATGGAAAAAAATGCACAGCACTCCTTATGGAGTTTCAAATCTCATAGGAAAGACAAGATGTGGACATGTACAAATATGATACAAGGCAAAAGCATACTTAACTCAAGACAGCACATTTTAGGAATGACATAATAAGGAAGTGAGAGGACCAGAAAGCATGTCATCTAATGATCAACTTAAGGAAACAGGAGTGGTTTTGGGGTGGATTTTTTTTTCCTGGAGAGAAAAGACTTAGTGGAAACATAATGGTTTTCTCCAAATATCTGAAGGGAAAAGATGGAGCCAGTTTTTTTCTGCCTGACCCCATAGTACAGAAGTAGCCATGGGTGGTTATTTCAGAGACAAATTCCAACTTTACATCAGAAAAAGACTGTCTAAAGATTAGAGATGTCCAAAAGTGAAATAGAGGGTCTTGAGAGGGAAGGAGTTCTCGATAGCTAGAGGTTCAAGCCCAGCCAACTGGATGATGAGTTGCTAGAGTTGTTATAGAGGGGATTCCTGTACAGGCACTGGTTGGCCTCTGAAATCTCTTCAAATACTGAGATTTTGTGAAAGTGTCCAAGTGACACCAAACCTGAATCCTGAAGGAAGAGAAAGATTTCAGCAGGGAGTGATAGAGAGTGTGGAGGAGGGAATAAGCATTTGTGAAGTAATAATATGGCCATGTTCTAAGCACTGGGCTGAGCGCTTTACAAAGACTATCTCATTTGATCCTAACAACAGTCTTGAAAGGTTAAGTGACTTGCTTAGGATCACATAGCTAGAAAGTGCCTACCATCAAATTTGACCAGTTGAATCCAGACATGGGACATAGTCTGCACTTGTGTGAAGAGTTTCAAAAGCTTCAGAAAAATTCTTCGGCTAAGTCAAGGAGACTGGGACATGAGAAAGGAATCTGAAAAGAGAATAGAAACGCAGAAGAAAACTAAGCAAATATTCTATCAGAATTAAAATCAAAAAAGCATTTTTCAAAGATCCCTTGGAAGAAATTCAAAGGAAGGTAAATGCAAAGAAAAGGACACAATCCCACTTATTCTTTATCATCTAAAAACAGTCAACAGAGATAAAAAATAGTATAGTAAACGTACACTGAATGAACAATATAAACACAGACTACAAGCAGGTGATAGATTAAATATTTTCTGTTACAGAACAGAGTTGCAAACGTACAATACAAAAAAGCATTTTGTGGGTTTGGGAAGAGTTTTCACCTGTCTCTGCTCTCTAGTCTTAGCATCCTTTTCATTTCTGCCATATCTCAGCTACCTCTGAATTGCCCAAAACATCAAACCATTGAATGCCTGCCATAATATTAGAACTTTTTCTTTGGAATCTCCTAATCTAAGATAAAAGTGATACAGGTGCGAAAGCTCACCTCACAAGTGTGAAATATGGCCACTCGGTTTATTGCTCTTGCTGCCAATAAGAGTAAACTATCTTTCTTGGTTTCCCAGGGTCAAAAATATTAACTTTTTAAGTCTCCCTGGGGTTTAAAAATGTAGGACACCTAAAAAACAGAATTAAAGCACTTTCTATAATATCCTGAATGTTCTTTCTTTCCATTTTCAGTCCTAGAATCTGCAAATAGAGTAGAAAATAAAATGAAATGGATAGTATAGGACAGGACAGAACAAGACATGATAGGGGAGGAAAGGATTTAAAGTCCTGAAGGGACATTAGAAATCTTCTAGTTCTCCCTCTCTTTTCAAATTACCTTATATTTCATTTACTAGACTGGGATTTTGCCTTATATTTATATTTGTGAACATTGTATCCCAGTGATAGAATGCAAGTTCCTTGAGGGCAGGAATTATTTCTTCATTACTTTTGTATTACTAATACAATGTATTAATGAAACATTTCTAGCTCTCTCTCTTTTCAAATTACAGTACCTTCTATTTAGTTTACTGGGGTGAGATTTTTGCCTTATATTTGTGAAGACTGTATCCCACTAGTAAAATGTAAGCTCAAAGGGGCAGGAATTATTTCTTAATTATTTTTATATTAGTAATACCTTGCAAAGTACTTTGCCTACTAGGCACTCAATAAATGATTTTTGAACTGTTGTTTCTAGTCCAACCTCTCAGGCAGCAGTGCCCTCCCCTTACAGATGAAAATACTAAAGCCCAGATTGGTGATGACTCACCCAAGGTCACTCAGAAAATAATGACAAAAGTCCAGGTCTGGATTCAATATTTCTCATTCCAAGTCCACTGCTTCCTCTACTCTACCATTGTGGGAGCTCAGGAATCCTGAATTCTAGGTTGAAATCTCTTCCACATTATTTCTCTTCTTCTCTTCACTTCAGGAAGCCCATGACCCTTCTCTCTGCCAATGCCAGTTTTGACTCTGCCAACCCATCTTCTCTCACAGATTTTCCTTAGGATCATCTCTGTAATCTTAATTCTCTTCCTATTTACTGGTTCCTTCCCTGATAACTAAAACCTCATCTACATATTTTCCAGCTTTAAGAAGTCCTCCATCTATACCTTATATCTCCTAGAAACAACTCTGCCCATGTTGACTTCTCCTCCTCTCTTCCCACTTCCCTTCCAATCCATTCCAATCATCTTCCAATTTTATGATGCAACTGCAACCACTCTCTAAAAGATACAAACAATTCCTTACTTGCTATATACAATGGCCTTTTCTCAATCATCATCTTTCTTGACCTCTCTGCAGCATATATATATATATAATTTATTTTTATTTATTTTATTTATACATATTATATAAAAGTGTATGCGTGTATATAATTATGGGGTAGGGGCAGTTAGGTAGATCAGTGCTTAGAGTGCTGGGCCCGGAGTCAGGGAGGCCTAAGTTCAAAACCTGCCTTAAACACTTACTGGCTGTGTGACCCTGAGTAAATTATTTAACTTCTCTTTGCCTGAATCCTCTCAAGAGAAAAATGGCAAATCAATCCAGTGTCTGCCAAGAAAACTCTGTAAACAGTATTGGCAGGTACACATATAAACATATATATGTGTGTGTTTACATATATTCACACATACATATATGTGGTGTATGTAGGCACACATTTTATACATATATACCATTATATGTATGTTTAATTACATATAAAGTATTTAAATATATAAATATGTTTATATATAATGCAAATATTTTTATATCTATAGATCACATTTTATTTAAATATTATTATTTGAATATTTGAATTTTATAAATATAACATAAACTTACATATATAAACTTATATATGTATATAACTATAATTTTATATGTAAGTTATAGATGTATAGAATATATTCATTATAATAAATGATATAAACTGCATAATAGATATAAAATATATAATAGTTATATATAAATTATATTAACT
>NW_025385233.1:0-2672 GCF_016433145.1 Gracilinanus agilis
ATATATATATATATATATGAACACATTCATATACATATTTAATAAGTAATATATGCTAAGTAATAATAAATTTGTATTTTATATTTATATATAACTTAATATGGAAATGTATTTAATATTTATAGACAATTATATAAAACATATTTGTGTATTAATTAATATATGTATATGCTATAGTTTATATATTTACATATATAAATGATTATACATACATACATCTGCATTTACATACACATAGACACTGAAATACAAGGATAATAACTTGGATGGGGAGGAGAGGATCAGGAAAGATATCACTTAATCTGTGCTTTAAAAGGCACTAAAGATTTTCTGAGGCAGAGATGAGGAGGAAGTGAATTCCAAGCAGAGAGAGACATCCTGGACAGGTTATTGCTGTTTTCAGAAAGGGGATCTTGGAAGTGGCACCATCAAATATTGCCATTGACACACATTCTAAATTCTGTTTCTGCTGGCCAGTACAGTGCAGTTGGGGCTGGGGGTGGGGTTTGGATTGTATTCTGCCTGGACAGATGATGTCATTTCCTCCCAAAGGCTGCTGCCTGCAACAGTCTTACTCTCTGTTTCCTTTATGCATTTTTAGATAGCCTGAATCCTGTCTTTTTATTACCCATCACAGCTCCCTTTTTACTTCCTCACAATACCTTTACTAAAAACAAACAAACAAACAAAAGTCCTGATCTTTTTTTAGATAAACTCAATTTAGAAGAGCAGTTACTTTAATAATATTAGTAAATTGCTAGTCTGTTAAATGAGCTGTCAATCTCAGTGCTGTTTTTTGGGGTTTTGTGGGTAGTGCTCACAGTCTGCATTGTTCTGATGTTTAGGAAAATGCATTTCCCACTGCACTAAGTACATAGGTAGCCCCCTTACCACAGGGGAGAGCTGCATGCTTTCTTTTATCTCCCAAAGAATGGGGAGGGTTCTTCTACCTAAAGACTGAAGGAAAAGCAAGCACATTCAAAGCTTCACTAAGGGGAAAAAAACTAGAACAGTAGAGAGGAAATAAAGGAAAAATGATCCCATTCCTGGGAATAAAATGGAGCAGCAGCTACTAGTTTCAATTTCTAACCACTATCTGCCCCCCTCCTCTTTTCCTTTCCTCCAGTTCCTAGGGGATGTAAGCAAGCTTCCATCTTTAAACGCTACACTGGACACGGTCAGAGTTTAGCAGCTAGTGAGAATGCCAAGACAAAATGGGATGTTTCATTGAACTTTCAGAAATCATTTTTTGGGATCATATCAAAGAAAAGTTGGTGGCTTTTCAAATGATTGTAAGAAAGTGCAGACTAAAGTTCCTTTGAGAATTAGACTTAAGCTGGATAACTGACATGTTTAGCTCTTGATAAATCTGAGTATGTGGGGTCATTTGTGTCTGGACTCTACAGTACAGTGAATGCATTTATGTTCTGGTTAGTTGAATATTTAGGTTAACTGAGAGCTAATGTGTTGTAAGAGGGAAGGGTGAGGGAGGGAGAAAAAGGGAGAAATGGGAAAGAGAGAAAGGGAGAGGGAAGAAGGGAAGGAGGGGAAGGGAGATAGAAAAAGTGAGGTAGAGAAAGAAACGGGAAGGAATTGGAGAAAGGGAGGAAGGGAAAGAGAAATAGGAAAAGGGAGAGGAAGAGAAAGAGAAAGAAAGGGAGGAGGAGAAAGGAGAGGAAGGGAGACAAGGAGAGAGACAAATAAAGAGAGACAGAGAGAGATGGAGAAAGACACACAGACAGGCAGAAACAGAGATAGAGGCAGAGAGATGGAGAGAATCAGAGATACAGAGAGACAGTGAGATGGAAATGAGACAGAGACAGACATAGGGAGAGTGTGTCAAAGAGAGGGAGAGAGATTGAGATTATCAACTGACTGGCTTCTCAGGTTGGACCTCAAGGGTGTCACAATATCTTAATGGAGTTATTCATGGTCAAGTATTTAGTTCTCAGCATTGTGAGCTCAGGAACTCCATTTTTATCACTCTATGGAGAAGTGACTAAAATTGGGAAAGACTGATTTGTAACTCAGAGTGCCAATATATTAATGTATAAGGAATTAGATATTAATTCTGGTCATTTACTTAGAGCATATCTGGATGGTGAGGTTGAGTCCACTCAGGAAACCAAATTGTAGATCCAAATGTTAGATGAAAGCAAATAAACATGTATGTCCTGGAAAAAAAAAATTTCCATCAATCTGTGGCAGCTTGATAAATGGCCTCTTTCCATTCTAGAGATAATTCTTTCCAGATAACAAGTACTGATCATTTCAAGCTGATCCCCTTATCCATTGGACAGTGCAGGAGACATACTACCAAATTCTCTTTTTAAATTATTCTTTAAAAAATAATTACTCTAAAAAATATTTTTATCTCAATGAATCCCAAATAATCAAGTGAAAAGGGCCTTGAATTAGGAGTCAAATGACTTGAACTCAAAATCCATTTCTGCTGAATTTTACCTAGATGACCAAGTTATTGAATGCCTTTGCATCAGGTTTTTTTTTTCATTTTTAAAATGAGAACTTTGGACTAAACAACCTCCCATGGCCCTTCCAGCTCCAAATCTATCCTATGATAATCTTTTCTCTTCCTCACAAATATAGAATTAGGGGAGAGAAGAGAAAAAACATTTATGTAGTTTTTCTATAGTATAATAGATATATATATA
>NW_025385234.1:0-3956 GCF_016433145.1 Gracilinanus agilis
ATTAGAAACTCCATGTATTTTATTGGGCAAATTTAAAGCACTATTTAGAGAAAGCATTCATAGGCTTTACCAGATGGACAGAGAGTTCCATGACACAAAAATGGTTAAGGATCCCTATCCAGTGAGTTTCTTGGAAAATTAAGACTCTCCTGCTACTTATTGCCCCTGGCCTTTGCATATTCATGCTGGAGTTCCTAAATATCACTGATTGTTTCAGGGGAGGACCAGAGTAAAAGAGACTGGAAATGGCTCTATCCAATTATAAGGAAAAAAAAGTTTGGTGTACTAGGAAACAAATATTGCTTATGTCTATAATCTTATCTCTTATTATAAATATAATATATATTTGTAATATATATATACACATTAGATACAAGGATACTGTTTAAAGTTTTTTTTTTGGGGGGGAATATGAGGATTTTTGTTTGTTTGCATTTAAAAAGAGACTGAATTCCAGTGCCAGGAGATCTTCATCAGTACAAACAGTTCACCTATTACAGTTAAGTTTTTAAATTTATTTTTAAAGTATTTTCACCATCATCTTTAAGATTCCTTTAATTTTGTACTCTAGTCAGAACCTTAAGAAGCAGCTCAGTCAGGACTCTAATTACTCACCTTAGAGTCACTGAATTTTAAGACTTCATTTTTCCAGAAAGAGAGAAATAACTATAAAACACAGTGAGATTGATTCCAAAGGTTGGTTTTCTATTCAGCATAAAAAATGCAGGACTGTACAAGTAGGGCTATTCTTAGTAAAAGGAAAGGTGATAGTCACAAATACTTTGTAGAGGTTTTGTTTCAAAGTTTGAGAGGAATAGCAGTTCACTTGCCATTTCTGGAAAAAAAATCTTGCAATTAGAAGATCTTGAAAAAGAATGAGAGGTAAGATTTTTCATGCCTCTATCTTCTGTACTTCTATTTTTATTATAATGAGTAGGAACTCTGCTTCAAAATTGTAAACAAGAATTGATAAAGGAATTATTATCATTTGTGATATTTCAATACATGCTACAATGGATACACTTCAAAGTACAATGTGTTTAATATCAATATTTCCATCCTTCCTGGGCTTCTTCAACAACTTGGTTCTATAGCTTTGAATGGCCTCCCTATCCAGAAAGTAATGTCTTTCTGTTCTCCCTCTTTAATTTAGAATAAAACATTAAAAATAACTTAAAATTCATTGTTCTCTTGGATCCTATTATTCTGGCTAGCTAAATTTGACATCTCTGAGACTTGTAGAGAAAAAAAAATGTGAATCAGGACCGCCAGGATTTAGGACTAAAATGTCCAAGGAACTTGGGAGGGAAAACTGGCTTATACTACTCTAATGAAAGCGATTTTGAGTGGCCTGCCCCCACCACGAAAGAAAGGAGTTTGTCTCCTCACTCAACTCTCAGTTTAATTTTAAAAGTTCTGAAAATCAGTATTTAAATTGTGTAAAGTACAATATGCCACTTATTACTCATTGTCCTGTACCATCTGCAGTTTGGAAACTTTCAGACCCCTTTGAGAAAAAATTCAACCCTGACCAGGGGTTCTTTCTCTGAGAACTCATTAACAACAACACAACAATCTGAGCAAGGTAATGTATTCTGTCACATTCCCCAAATTAATTTTGCAGTCGCAATCTCAGCTATTAAAAGAATTGTAGCTAAATGAAGAAGCAGAATTTTTTTCAAGTGCCAGCTTAACAGTGTAGAATTCCATTTTCACTGCAAATGCTTGTAAGTCTCCAACCACCTGCACCTCTGCCAAACACAAAATCTGAATGTGAATCTGGGCAAAGAAAATATAGAAGGAGGGGTAGTGTAGTGTATTAGAAATAAGTCAATCAGTCAGACGATAAACAGTTAGTAAGTGCCTACTATGTTTCAAGCATTGTGCTAAAAACTGGGGATATGATAGGCAAAAGAAAGACCATGCCCTCAGGGATCTCACTATCAAATGGGGAAGACCCATAAACAAATATGTATAAACAACATATTGAAGCTAGAGAAGAAATAATTAAGAGGGAAGGCACTCGAATTAAATGGGGTTGGTAAAAGCTTGCTATTTAAAAGATAAGATTTTAGTTAGAACTTAAAGGAAGACAGTAGGCAAAAATGAGTAGGGAGAGTGAGACTGCCAGAAAAAAAAAATGCCTGGAGCCAAGAATTGGTGTGTCTTGTTTGAGGAACAGTAAGAGACCAATGTCGTTAAACCAGAATTTGTATTAGGGAGTAAGGTGGAAGAGGACTGGAAAGGTAGGAGATGGATAGCTTATGAAGGGCTTTGAATGCCAAATAGGATTTGTATTTGATTCTTTTTTTATGTATTGTAATCTACAACAGATATGATTTGTTATAAATATGTAATAAATTATAATGAATATGCTTATCCAAGAGAAACAAATTCTCTCATTAGCTATTTTCAAAAATGTATATATCTCATTCTTTTTTTCTTCTCCACCTCTTTCTCACCCCTCTGCCTTCCCCAAGAAGGTAGGTAATATGTTATAGGTTGTACGTATATTATCATATAATACAAATTTCCCTTTTCATCATGTTGTGAAAGAAGATACATATCAGTTACACTAAAGAAAAATTCCTGGAGGAAATAAAAGTGAAGTTTGTTCCAATATGCATTCTACTCCGTCTGTCCTTTGTATGGCAGTGGATTCCTCTTTCATCATGAGCCCCTTGGAGTTGTCCTGGATCCTTGCCTTGTTGATAATGGCTAAGTCACTCACAGTCGATCATCATACATTATTGTTGTTACTATGAACAATATTCTCCTGGTTCTGCTTCACTTGTTTTTGATTCTGATGGTGATAGGGAGCCACTGGTGTTTACTGAATGGGAAGGGGGCTGTTTGTGACATATGGTCAGATCTATGCTTTAGGAAAATTACTTCGATGGTTGAATGGAGGATGGATTAGAGGGGAGAATCCTGAGGCAGACAGAAGCATCAGCAGATACTGCTCTAATCCAAGCATGAAGTGATAGGAGTGTGCAGGAGGGTAGGGGCAGTGTTAAAGAAGTTAAGAGGATATATGCAAAGATATTGCAAAGGTGAGATAAACAGGTTTGGGGAACAAATTAGATGTGGGAGGTAAAATATAGCAGATAGAGGTTGAGTGACTTGTCCAGAGTCACATAGCTAGTAAGTATCTAAGGCTGGATTTGAATTCAGGTCTTCCTGACTTCAGGTCCAACCCTTTATTCATTGTTCTACCTCGGTGCCATATAGCTGCCACATATATTGATCACTCAAAGGAGGGGGTTCAGATATGGAGAAAATGTGCATAGAACTCATGCACGTCAGGCAGTATTCCAGAGCCATGAATGTCAAATTTTTCCCAGTTGTATCAATAATTCATTTTCTCTGCTGGACACTGATTTCTATTGAATATTGTATTTTATCTGTGGGTACTGCCTCTCGGCCTCTGGCTGTCTTTCACACACTTTTATTCTGTCTGCCTCTCCTACACTCTTATTTTGTGTGTCTGTCTTTCCCATATATTTATATACCTACTCATTTTACTAGGAAAAAAAACACTAGCTCTTTTCTACAGAAGTTATGTATCTGTCAACTTCCAGATTCTCCAACAGTCAAATTCACTTGGATCACAGAACAGACAACCAGATAATTACATCCCACCTCCATTTAGTGTGACTGAATTATCCCTCCTGCTTGGAGAATCAGTGTCTCAAGCTTCTATTAGATTCTTCTGATTTGGGATTGGAAAGGGGTTGGGATTTCTGTGAAATCATGATTATCAATCTGCAAGCTTCCCTCCACTATGGTCCTTCCAAAGAAAGAGTCCGGAGATGCCATTCATGTAGGCACAAAAAGTGCTCTCTAAGCCTGAGATCCTGTGGTATTTCTCACAGTTATGACATACTATATGTCTTCCATATAATGGAAAATAAGAGAGAGAGAGAGAGAGAGAGAGAGAGAGAGAGAGAGAGAGA
>NW_025385235.1:0-8866 GCF_016433145.1 Gracilinanus agilis
GTTATATATATATATATTTATATATATATATAATTTCCAATTATATGTACATATAATTGGAAATAATTGGATATTGGCAAATAATTGGAAATTGCAAGGATGTCCATCAACTGGAAAATGATTAAACAAGTTGTGATATATGGTTGTAATGGAATACTACTGCAATGTATGAAGTGATGAACTAGACCCTTTCAGAAAAACCTTGATTTAAATGTTTTTCATGTAGACAATACATTATGGGGTTCTGGTTTTCAATCCATGTTCCTGTGTTCTATTTTATAGATGAGTTCATCCCCTTCACATTCACAGTCATGATTACTGTGTATTTCCCTGTATCTTATTGTTCCTCCATTTACTTCTCTCACTCTATCCTTTCAGACTTTCTTTATCTTTACTTTACTTTGACTTTACTGATTACCAAACTCTGTCAGTTGGAAATGGTCAACTATATCTGCCCAATATATTTAGAATTACCTATTATTTAGTTGTTTATGCTATAGAGGTTGTCCCTAAAGTCCTATGGCAGTTTTAGTCTTTAATGGCTTTAATCTGTATGTGTACTACATCAAAGACACATAGGTACTACTAATACATAATGTACATTATAATAACACATAAAAATACAAATTTAAATAGATGAGATATAGATGGGATGAAAAAATATATTAAAATTATTTATGGCAAAACATTTTCCTCACAAAATTATTCACTGTATTGAGAGTAATGTGATTAAATGTGATTCATTATTTTTAAAATCATTATTTAACATTTTGTGATACAGAGATTCAAATAAGTATGACAACATAAAATTTTATATATGTACAAAATAAGGGGAAAAGAAAGTCTCTACAAAGTGCTCTATTATAATTTGAGCAGGTACAGATCTCATTCAGTTGGGAGCATTAGAAAGACTTCATAAAGGAGATAACACTTCAACTGATTTTTGAAGAAAGGGAAGGATCTCAAAAACTCCCTCTGATCAGTTCTATTAGTTGACTTTCCTTATCATTTGTAGTTACCAGAATTTCCTCTGAAACTTTTTCTTTGTGGATTTAGCATGATTATCTTCTGTCATAACAAGTTGCATATCTTAGATAACAAAGATAAAAATATCTTCAAAATCCTTCAAAAGTCATGGGTAGATAGCTTATGATTCTCATGCTCTCTTCACATTAGTTTGTCAACTATGTCTAGAGTATCATTTGTTTATCGTGAAATGATATAGTCCAGGTTGACAAAGATGTTGCCTGACTGGTATGTTGGAGGGGACTGCTCTATTCCCTCTTCACCACACCTAGAGCCAATGTTCATATGCCTACCCCTTCTTCCCCCCAAAAGCTGAATTCAAGCACTTCCTCCCTCTACTGTCTGAAGTAATGTGGGAAGCTCACAGGCAACTTGAAAGTGTAGTTTGGGCACACAATCTCTAAAAGCTTCAGCAGTGCTGATATAGGTCCTTTGACTTGTCTGAGAAAAAAAATTTTTTTGGAAAAAATGAGATCTGTTCCTGCTCAAATTATAATAGAGCACTTTGTAGAGATTAAAGCCATTAAAGACTAAAACTGCCAAAGGACTTTAGGGACAACCTCTATAGCACAAACAACTAAATAATAGGTAATTCTAAATATATTGGGCAGACATATTTGACCATTTCCAACTGACAGAGTTTGGTAATCAGTAAAGTCAAAGTAAAGTAAAGATAAAGAAAGTCTGAAAGGATAGAGTGAGAGAAGTAAATGGGGGAACAATAAGATACAGGGAAATACACAGTAAATGTATAATGGGGATAACTGTGAAGAGCTTTAAACACCAAGAGATGAGATGGAATCAAGAAGGGAATGTGATGGATTGCAAATTTTGCCTTAGTTTCTTCATATTATCCAACATAAAGGCCTAAGAAGTCTACTAGGATGAATATACATAGATGGGAAGAAAAGTTTATTGAGTGCAGAGGAGAATGGAAGAAAACAGGATAATTAGAGAAATGGAAACTGATACAACTCTGACATACTACCTCACACCCAGCAGATCAGCTAGGAAAAGGAAAATGGCAAATGCTGGAGTGGATGTGGGAAAATAGGTACAATAACGGATCACTGGTGAAGCTATGAACTAGACCAGATATTTTGGAGAGCAATTGGGAAGTGCATCTACAAATTATTAAACTGGGCTTATGCTATGACCTAGCAATATCACTAATTATGTCTCTACCCCTAAAAGATCAGAGAAAAAGGAATAGGACTTATACATATGAAAATATTTAGAGCAGCTTTTTGTGGTGGCAAAGAATTGGAAACTGAGGAATTATCAGTTTGGAATGGCTAAACAAATTATGCTATATGAATATAATGGAATACTCCTCTCTTATAAGAAATGATGAAAGGATATAGTTTTAGAAAAATCTGGGAAAACATGTTATTTGATTAAAAGTGAAATGAACAGAACTGGAAGAACAATTTACAAAGTAAAATCAATGTTGTTAAGATAAAGAACTGTAAGACTTGGTAACACTGAAAAATACAGTAACCCACCAAAGTTCCAATAGACTCATGAAGAAAAGTGCTTTCCATCTCCAGATAAAGAATTGATGATGATCTCACAGGGCCTATTGAAGCATGCTTTTTATCTTTCTTTTTCTTCTCTTTTTTTGAGAACATGGCTAATACAGAAATTTATTTTGCATTACTTTTTACTGAAATGGGTTTTGTATTTCTTGCCTTCTCAATGGGTGTGGGACGGGGTAAAAAAGGAAGAGAATATGGATCTAAAAATAAAACAAATTTGAATGGAAAATGTAGCAATTCAGGTATACATTATTTGTGATATTATTTTAAGAAGTATTCAAAAACTTAACTCTTATACTGCTAATGATTGATCCCTGCAATCTAGAGTCAAATTGAATGTTGACCTTGCCAAATCCCTAGCCCTTCCCTAAGGCTACACCCCAGAAGAGAGTCAGTTATCTCAGTCTCCTTACTTTTCCTTCAATGATCAATTAACATAGGTATCAAACATCAGTAGATGCCTTAGGCCATATCCACCCTGGATCCTGATCTTAGCCCTACCTATTGTTTTAGGTTTTGGCAGTTTGCATTTTATGATGATTACCTCATAATGTTAATGTATCAGGCCACCAGCCTCTCCCCTTCCCCCCATACTGTTGTAACCCCAATAAAAGTGACAAGACATCAGTTGGCAAGAGAGTTCTCAACCATCAGAGCTCCTAACCATGAAGCTCTTGACCATCAGAGCTTACTTGCTGTCTGTCTACCTTATGCCAAAACTTTCTGTGTCTGTGTGTCTTCATTCTCGCCTTATGTTCTCTTTCTATTAATCCTTAACCCGTAACCCATTTTCACTCAGTCCTTGGTTCCCCTTTCTAAGTGTCCAACCCACTAGGAATCTTCGTGAAGCTGCTGGACGGCTTCAGAAAAAATAATGTAGGGTTTGTATTTGAATCTAGAGGTATTAGGGAGTGCAGAATTTAATTGAGTAGCACCATTACAAGGAGTTTTTTGAAGTTCTGGAATGTTAGTGGTATCCAGGATGAATTAGAGAGGGGGAAGGAGGAGTCAGGGAGATCAATAAGAAGATAGCCTTGGCAGAATACAGACAAGAAATAACAAAGGACTTAACTAGAGTGGTTTCTCTGTGAATAGATTATGGAGGTAGCAACTACAAGGTTTGTCCGCATATCAGCCATGTGAGATGACATATAAAGGAAATAAGGTTGTTACTGAGATCTCAAAAATAAGGAACAAGAATGATTGGACTTTTGATGGAAATGGGTGTTTGGAAGAGATGTAGTTTGGTTAAGAAAGATATTGAGTTCTGTTTTGGGCATACTGAATTTGTGATGCATATGGGGCATCTGGTTCAAAGTTTCGAATAGGCAGTTAATAATCTAGGACCAGCTGTGCAGAAAGATTCTATTGTTGTTTTAATCATGTATGAATCTTCCTGACCCCTTTGGTGTTTTCTTGGTAAAGGTGCTGGAGTGGTTTGTCATTTCCTTCTAAAACTAATTTTACAAAGAAAACTGAGGTAAATAAAGTTGATACTTATCCAGGGTCACACTTCTAATAAGTGTCTGAGGTAAATAAGGTTAAGATACTTATCCAGAGTCACATTTCTAATAAGTGTCCAGTAAAAAGATACTGGAGCAGGATATATAGATGTAGGAGTAATTAAATCCTTGGAACTGCTGAGAATACCGGGGCAGAAAGGTACAATAGAAAGAAAAATGGTCCCAAGATGGATCTTTGGACTACACCTACAGGTAGGATATAAGTTATGAATGATGACCCAGTAAAGAAATTGAGGAGTGTCTTAAGGTAAGAAGACAACCAAAGTGGTTCAGTGACAGTCAAATCCAAGGAGAATATAATATTTGGGGGAAATCTAGTCAACAGTTTCATGGTATAGAGATATCAAGAAAAAATAGGATTGAGAAGAAGTCATTAGCTTTGGCAACAAAGAAATCATTGATACCATTGAAGAGAATGCCTTTAGTTGAATAATGAGGACAGAAAACAAACTTCAGAGGATTTAAAACATTTGAAGTTAAATGAGAGGACAGGAAGTGAAAGCACCAAGTATATAGGTCTTTCTCAAGAAAATCAGCTACAAATAGTAATGAATATATTAGACAATGGCTATTGGGGATTGTCAGATGAAGTTAAGAATGAAAGTTATATGGGCATGTCTGTAGATACCAGAGAAGATAATAGTCAGGAAAAGATTTTAGATTAGTAAGAGAGTAGAAGAGATAGTGGGTGCAAACTACTGTAGAAGATGGGAGGACATGTAATCAATGATGCATGTAGAGGAGTTTGTATTGGCAAAGAAAAGAACTTCCTCGTCATGAGAAATCATATTAATGGAGGAGAAAGTGGTGGAAGATATCTGAGTATTGGGAGAAAAAGAGGGGAGAAAAGGGATCTTACAATGAATGACTTCAGTTTTTCCATTAGGTATGAGTGGAGGTCCTCAGCTAAACCAGCAAGACGCTTGGGAGAGGTGGTGGTGATGGTGATAGAGAATGGTACAAGATGCTTAAAGAGGGATGGTTGTACTGTTGATGGAAATAGGTGTTTGGTTAAGAGAGATATTGAGTTCAGCCAGGAATCTGAACTCTTTTGATGAGTATTCACCTCTCCAGAAGGTGAGAAGTGGTTCTCACAAATGCTGCCCCCTGGTGGAACAGTTTGGAAGCTCGGATTGTGAAAAGGGAAAGGGACAAGAAGTCACTATTAAAGATCCTAAATTTCTGGGGCTAAGAAAGTCAACTCCAAGAAGGAAGGCAGCTTGGAGGAGTTGGACTTCAAGAAGGAAGTCAGTTTCAAGAAGAAGGTCAGCTCAAGGAAGAAAGTAGGCCTCAGGAGTCACCTTTAACTCAAGTCATTGTCTAGATCTGCCTCTTGGAGGGAACTTGGATGAGTGATGTAATATACAGAAATGGGTAGCCATTTTCTGTAGGTACAAAAAAGCAATTTGCCACTTTGGAACTCAAAACCTGGCAAAGCAGCCCTGGGCATGTGCCAAGGTATAAATTGAGGTCCACAGACCCCTGAGGTTTCATTCTTTCTTCTACTTGGGTTAGGGAAGCAGGAGGTGGCAGACTGGGCCCTGGAGGTGGGAGTTTGATTAGGCAGGCAGGCAGGGTCAACCTTTATTGCTAGCCATATCAAACACCTTTATTGGCATAGCCAATAAGCTTTATTTCCAAACAACATTATACAAGGAACTACAAGAATTGCAACAGCATCTGACCCAGGGACTTGTTAGTCCTGGGCTCAGCAACAAATAGCAACAGAGTTGGAAGGAGACCCCCAAGGTCTTTCCGTACTCTGTTCCTTAGGGAACAACTTGAGTTTAAATATTTATTAGACTTTAATACTTAGGCAAGATCATTCAGGGTTTCCATCACCCACTCTCCTCCCATTTACCTACCCTTCAGTTTATCAAATAAACCCAGCTTGATCTCAAAGCCTATTGTAATCTTTAAAGGTAACACCTTACTTTTGATGACAGTATTTAAATTTGTGTGGTCAGATCCTGATAACATCTCTAACTGGTAATAGCCACTTTCAACCTAGTGTTAACCCTTTATTATAACCAAAGGTTTCAAGAATCAACATTCTACTTCCTGGTTACCCTCTACCCAACTGACTGCCAAGACTGGTTTCTAAGTCTTGTGGTTAGCAAGAGAATTCTAAGTCTTAAAGGAGTTTTAGCCCAGCTGGTGTGGGGAACAAATCTTATTCTCACATCTAACTGTCCATAGGGTTTCTCCTTGAATTAACCCAAACACCATCTTTAGCCCCTTTACTGCCCATAATAGTGGATAACTGGATTACCCTTCCTGTCTTCTGGAAAGAGTTTAATTCTGGTTGAAGATCAACAAGTCCTGGCTGAGTTGAGCACTGGAGCAATATTTAGTTAGAAAAGCTAATGTCTTCTCTAACCTTTTGTATTTCTCTGCTTTCACTCTTTCCACCTCTTTTATAAATGAAATCTATTAAAGTCATTTCAACTTTGAATTGGCAACCACAAATAATCTTCATATATCTTAGTCAAACCATTGAAATGTAATTCTTACAAAAGACAGCATGCAGAGACATCTATATGGGCACACCCACACCCCTCCTGGCACTTGCTCCCTTCCATTTCTCCACCACACCACCCCTGCACCTCACCACCCCTTCTGTGCTTACTCCCTCCTCTGAGCAGAGTGTTCATGCCACTCCTCTTCCTTTCTCCCTCCCCTATCTGGCACTAGGGGCTTCGAGGAGGTTGCAGAGGGGATCCCCTCTCCTGCCACCCAGCCTGGCCCCATCCCCTAAAAGGTCTCCACTTTTTTCTTTCCTTCCCGGCCAGCTGCTAGTCTAGGGGGTGACACCAACCCCCAAAGACTAACTGCTCTCCCTCCACTTCCTACTCCCAACTCCAAGTAAGTTGCAGTCCAGTAGGCACTCCCAAGGAGGCTAGATGCAGGGGCAGATCCCTGTGACAGCAGGAGGCAGCTTCCCCATCAGCAGGAGTGAGCCAACTGGGAGTCAGCCCACTCCCCAAACTCGGGGGAGGGGCCACTCAGTCTCTGAGCCACCTTCCCCCCAGGTTTCTTCAGCAGCAGCCCCCTCATTCTGCCCCCTATAGGTGCAGGATAGAGCCCCGTGGCAGGAGGTGGCTTGGGGGGTTGGGAGCCTGGCCCCAGGGGCACTGCACATAGTTGGGGGGAGGGGAGCAGGACAGCTCAGGATCCCTAAAAGGTTCTAAAAGATTTGCCATTTCTGAAATAGCTGATGTGGTGAGTGGAAGAGCAAATAAAATGGGAAGGTATAAAAGGATTACCTAATTACCCTGAGGATCTTGTTGAAATTATGTAGTATAAATTTGTAGTGAACTCAATCAACATGGTTCCACAACTTTCTCCAACTATGTTCAGTAGTATGTAAAAAGAAGAAAAAGAGACAGAAGAAAAAGATGATCTTCTCTATGAAATCTTGTGATGAATGAACTCTATTATATATTCTAAATTTCAATCCTTTTTCCCCTTCTCTGATTGCTCATTAGGCCTTGCCAAGTCCCAGATCTGAATTACTCCCCTGTCTGCCTCTTTTTCTTCTTTTTACATGCTACTGAACATTCTTGGAGTTTTGGACATTAACTTAAATCCCATATTTTTGGAGACATGAAGTCTGGAATTTAGGACCCTTACTAAGTGAATAGATTAGTTTGAAAAAACCAAGTTTCTTTCCTGCCACAGCCTTTTCACTCACCCACCCCCACCCTCTGGGGAATTCCAGCTGCTACTGCTACAGCTACTGCTGTTGCTGCTGTCTCCTGGTACTGCCACTCCTGCTACTGCTGCTGCTGCTGCTGTTATTGTGAACCTGCCTCAGAGTCTCTTGGATGAACAAGCTGGAAGTCCTTGCTAGCTGCTTTCTGGGCAACTGGTAAAGTAGAAATCCCTCTTTCCCTTACATTGCTAACAGCTGTGTACTTGCTCCTGCCCCTGAACACTGCAGATTCCCCCTGCGTGGAAGTTGAGAAGCTAAATAGCTGGCCCCCTGCTGGCCCAGCTACAACCCCCTTTCCCAGGCCCCCCCCCCCCCACATGGATCTCAAGCTTGTGGCAGCTTGGTGTTGAAATGGCTTATTAGCCTAACAGCACAGTATGGATGCTCCCTATCCCCATTTACCTCCCAGGTTGATTTTAAACTAATTCAGAGGGTCTTCCACACTCCTGGCTGTGAGGGTGGGGAGAAAGCTTTTGTCTTTTCTTTTATCTAAAGCCTTTCAACCTCCCTCCATTTTTTAAAACTATCTAAGAAGGGCATGTCTAAGAATGGTATTCAAAATCATGCCAGCAATGAGGGAACAAACAGGTTTCCTTCAATTTGAAAAAGCTTGTCTTCCCAGAGAATTTTACTGAGTTTGAACTATTTAACACTTCAGAATGGTTTTATTTAGCACTGTTCCTGGGAGGGCTTTTATTTGTAGCATATTTTCTCCTCAAGAAAAAAATCAAAACAAGGTTACTTTGATTAAACTACATACTCAAATAGACAGCATTGAGAAACACTTAGATAATTTTAAAATTCAGAAGGAAGGTTCCCTTCCATTCAAATCTGCCCAGACTACTCCCCAAGCTGAATATATAATCTCTCCTCTTGTTCAGCTTTTGGAAGCACATGGCCCAATCTCCCCCCACCCCACCATTCCTCGACTTCTCCATCTGTCTCCCCGACCCCTGTCTTTCCCCCCACTCACTCCTCGTCCTTTCTTCTTACCACTTCCATCCCTGCCAGATCTCCTTTAGCCCTGACTCTTCCTCTCCTTCCACTATCCCAGCCCTTCCCTC
>NW_025385236.1:0-8035 GCF_016433145.1 Gracilinanus agilis
ATAATGCAGGAAGTTACTCATCTCTTGAAAGAGGGGTGATAAATTCAAGGAGAAGAATGAAACATATATTTTAAAACATTTTCAATATGGACATTTTCTTTTCTTAACTATATATTTTTATTATAAGGCTTTTTCTTTTTCCCCAAGGTGGATGGTAATGGGAAGGAGAGAAAACAGTACTTGCCAACAGAAAAAGAGAAAAGCAACCAACTCCCCCCAAAAAAGTTTTAGGGGAAAGTGAGAAAGACTTTTAGTATGTTGGGTTTACCCTTTTTGGGGAACTTACATTAGGGCATCACATGTGTTACATAATATAGGCAGGAATGGATGGGTTACAATCTAAATCATTGAAAGGAACATCAAATTTGATTAGTTCACAAATCTTGGGTATCTTAAATATGCTTATTAGATTATTAGAATAACAAATAAGTGAGTACTTTCAACTTCCACTCACTACAATAGAAAAACCTGGAAATTTCCTTGTTAGCATGACAGCAGAGATGCCTCTTTCTTAGGCATGATCTGTAAATTTCAGGTCATTTCCAGTAACTATTGTCTCATAAGTTTAGCAGAATTGTAGTTCTATTTATATTTACTCTTTTGTTTTTTATTGTTTATTTCTTTTAAAATGCTAAAACTATAGAAGAGGCTCAAAAGTCATTAGTTATATTTCCAAAATAATTCTTTAGAATAAGCATTAACATAAACAAAAATCTAGTTTACTCATTCTTATTGAAGAATATTGATCAACTGAAGAACTTTAACAAGTATAGGTGACTCTACTTGGGAAATAGTTTCACTACAAAAAAGTTCATATGATCATAAATTTAAAGCTAGAAGAAACTTTAAAGATCATCTCATCTAACCTTTTCATTTTACAGATTAGATTAGATAAAGCGTTTATTGCTAGTATTCTCTGTTCTAGGCACTGTGCTAAGCATAGGGAATATAAAAAACAAGATCGTCCCTACTGTTAAGGAACTTACATTTTAATGGTGGAAGACTACACTTAAAAAGGAGGTGGAAATTGGGAATGGAGAAAGAAAAAAAGGGGAAGGAGCATGTGTGTGTAGGAGTGGAAACTGATATAGAGTTGGACTTAACCCAGTGGCATATCTGGTAGGAAGATATTGATTTCAAATAAGGAAATGAAGGTGAGGAGGAACTAAATGGGAGAGTCAGGTCTCAAGTCTAGATTCTCTTACTCTAGCTAAATCTATTTTTCTTTATACAGCCCAAGCTGCCCATTAGTTAAATTGAATAAAAATGACTATATATATATATATATATATATATATGTCTTAGGTTTCAAGATAATTTCAAAGAAATGTTTTACTTGCTGCCGAAATGGACCCTACTTCCTAAAGAAGTCTGATCAATGCTTAGGTAACTGGAAGGGCAGTTACATGGTGCCTGTGGATTAAGTGCTTGGCATGGAGCCAGGGAGACTTCCTTTCCTGAGTTCAAATCTGGTCTTGGACACTAGCTATGTAGCCCTGTGCAAATCACTTAACTCTGTTTGCCTTGATTTTTTCATCTATAAAGTGAACTGGAGAAGGAATGTCAAACCACCCCTGTATCTTTCTCAAGAAAAACTCAAATGGGATTATGAAGAATCAGACATGACTGAAATGACTGAAAAACAATAAAAACTTGAGAGGCACATTCACTTCCAGGAGATAGGAATGTATAATATTATCATACTCAATTCCTCAGCTTTTAACAAATATGCCAATTTATAGTTGATGAACAGAAATCTAGGGAGATGAGAGGAAACATTGGATGGAATCACATAGAACAACGTGGCTCCTACCTCCAGTAACATTTCTGGTCATTTATAAAATGAGGAGACTTGCCACAACCAAATGAATCACAAACTCCCCTCTCTAATTCCTAAGTTCAGTTTTTACAGAGTAGGTCTTCATCTAGTAAAGCTCACCTTTATTAAAAATGGCTCTCTTCTATCTTTATTTAATAGTAATGCCACTACCATTCAGTACTGTGTGTGACCCACAAGAGTTAAATGATTATGTTAGATACCTAAACCCAAATTTCCAAAGAATATCAATAAATTCTCGCCCAAATTCCTTGGATCTAATTCAAGTTTCATCTTATTTTTTCCTACAGTTTCTGAGCAAAACTCATATTCTTTCTTTCCCTGCTATGTGCTCAATGTGGACATAATGATTTCCTCTTGAGAATAATTTGGTGTGTAAATATTACAATTTGTTTTGATTTTTATTCAGAAAAGAGAGAAGGATTAGAAGCCTTTTGAAGATTTTTGAAAATCTAGCTAACAGAATTCAGGTTTAAGATGGTAAAAAGTCATAGAGAAACTCAGCTCTTCCACACAAAACCAAGGAAATATTTGAAAACAACCCTGTATAGAGATATACTAAATAAAATTGGAAAACGAAACAAAACAAAGTAAAAGCTCCACCAGTCAGTCTAGATGTGAAAAAAATAGATGGCTAAAAGCAGTGGAAGCTGGTACAAAAAGGAAAGAATTGATGAAGGTTAGAAGGAGACTCAAATTGCAGAAAGTAAGTCAACTGACAGAGGTGGAGAGAAGAAACATGTCAAAGAAGCCTCCGGAAGTTCACATAATAAACGTTGAAGCTAGGTGGTACAAGGGGTCACAAACCAATGGGAGCTCCAGTACAAGGGAAAAAGTTATCCCTGATAGGTCACGCAGGGCCCAAATTTGCATTCTTCAGAGACCTAGGAGCTAGAGTAAGATGACAAGACTAACTCAACATCAAGTAACCTTATGCAGGGGTTTTATAAAAGATCTGAAATCAGCATAATCCCTGTTATCTGAAAGAGGCTCATAAGAATCACAGCAAAAGATGTAACTAATTCCCAATGGAAGATTGTGCAAAGAGAAGTGGAGAAATCAACCAAGGACAGTCGAACCTTCAATGGACCACTAGTAAACTAAGAAAGAAGCCATGGGGCAGCTGGGTGATGCAGTAGATTAAGAGCCAGGCCTAGAGACAGGAGGTGCTGTGTTCAAATCTGGCATCAGACACTTCCCAAGTGTGTGACCCTGGGTAAGTCACTTGACCCTCATTGCCTAGCCTTTATCACTCTTCTGCCTTGGAACCAATACAAAGTATTGATTCTGAGACAAAAGGTAAGGGTTTTAAGCAAAATTTTTTTAAAAGCCAAAAATTGAGGTAAACGATGGGACCCAGTGTAAGCTACCTCATCCAGCAGCATCTGAATTCAGATTACAGAGGAGATGAGACCAGAAAGGGCCTACTCAACCTAACCAGGAGTTCTAGAGGAAACTGACCCTAGAGGTCCTTGAGGCAGCTAAGTGATGCACACTTAGCCTAGACCTGAGTTCAAATCCAGCCTCAGAAACTTTACTAGCTGTATGATTTTGAGTAAGTCACTCAACATCTATTTGCCTCAATTTCCTCAACTATAAAAATTAGAATCATAATCACACCTACTTCCAAGGTTGTGGTGAGGATGAAATGAGATAAAATTTGTAAAGCACTTAAGCACAGTGTAGTAATAGTAATTGTTTTATTGAACGAATGTACAGCTAAAAATTGAGACTGGAGATCTCTAAACAGAAGAAAGACTTTAAGTTAAAAGAGACACAAGAAGAAACTAACTTGCAAGTTCAGAGGGAAAATGGCTTGGCCATCCTTAAGAATAACTGGAAGAAACTAAGTAGGAGACCAAAAATGAAATTATAAATGGAATTAGAATTCTGGAGGGGAAAAAAATAAGGAGAATAATACAGAAGGTGGAAAGTATGACTGAAGTAGTGGATCATCTGAAAAATAGAATAGAGCAAATAGAATTCAATTATTTCAGGAGTAAATAAGAAATATTAGAGTAAAATCAAAAGTTTGAAAAGATAGAATAAAACTTAAGATATCTATTATCAAAAACAGCTCACCTAGATAAGAAAACAAGGAGAAATAATTTCAGAATCGTTGAATTTTGAGATGTGTGCTAATCCAAGCTTCTGGGGAGGCAAAAGCCAGCAGATCTCTTGAGTTCAGGCATTCTGAGTTGTAATGGGCTATTCTGATTGGATAACTACTCCAAATTCAGCCTCAATGTGGTAAGCCCTAGAGTGCAGAAATGCAGAAGTAGCATTAGATCGTATAAGGAGGAATGAACTGGCCCAGGTTAGAAACAGAACAGGTCTAAGCCCTGGTGTTTATCAGTAGTTGAATTGGACCTATAGGTAGTCCCTGTACTTCTAGCCTAGGAGAGATAGGGAGACCTAGTCTTTAAAAAAATAATAATCATTGGACTTCCCGAAAGCAACAAATAAAAAAGTATTTTGAGAAATAATAAAAGAAAATTGCTCAGAGCTCTTAGAACCAGAGGACAGGAAAAGATAAAAATAAAAAGAATAAACCAATCACTTTCTGGGAAAAACAAACAAACAAACAAAACTCCACTAGACTTAAAATACCTAGGAATGTTGCAGCCAAAATCCATAGCCACCGAGTTAAAAGAAAAATCCCATTGAGCCAAAAAAGAAAGAGTTCAAATAACTAGGAATGGCTGTTAGGATCAAATAAGACTATGCTATAATTATATAAAAGTGAGAAAATATTAGAATATTATATTCTGAAAGGCAAACAATTAAGACTTATGACCAAAGAGAACTTACCTTGTAAAAGTTAGTATATGAGGAAAAAATAAGTTTTTACTAGAACAGATGAATTTGAAGAATTTCTGATGAAAAGACCACAGCTGAATAGAAAGTTTTAAATGTAAACATGGGACTCAACAGAAGCTCATAAAGGTAAGTTTACTTGACTAAGAAATGATTAAGTGTTTATCTTCTACTAGAGGGGAAAAAGAAAAATTTCCTTTTAGAATCCTACAGTCTTGAGGTCACAGTTTAGCAAGACAACAACAAGGTCTAAATGTGATTTTGTTGTTGCTGTTCATTTTGGAAGGGTAAAGAGAATATATACCTTCATTTATTAATTTCATTCAATAGACATTTATTAAGCAATGGCTATGTGCTAGGCACTGTGCTAAGTTCTTGGGATCTTTTAGCTGTCAAATCCAATAGCCTTTTCTCTTCATTCTTGACCTCTCTTCAGTCCTTGACACTGTTGAACACTCTCTCTTCCTTGATAGTAGGTTTTCAGGATCCTACTGATCTGACTGTTTGTTCTTCCTTGCTGGGTCCTCTTTTAGATCATGCCTTTTAACTATAAATGTTCCACAGGATTCTCTTTTGGTTCTTCTTTCTTTCTTCTAAACTACTTCACTTGGTGATTTCATCAGCTCCAGTGGGTTTAATTACCATCTTTATGTTGATAATTCTGAAATCTACCTTTCCTGCTCTCTCTGCTAACTCTAATCTCAGATCTCTAACTACCTTTCTGACATTTCAAAAATGTCAGGTAGACATCCCAAACTCAACATGTCCAAAACTGAGCTCATGATCTTTCCCCCTACATGCTCCCTGATTCTTATTTTCCCTATTACTATCTTCAGTCTCTCAGACTCTCAGTCTGGGAGTCATCTTGCACTTGCACTCTCATCCATCGTTTCTAATTTGTTGTCAAGATCTACCTATTTCCCTTTTCTTACATCTCCTGAATTCTCTCTCTTCTGTATTTTGACATTGCTATTACCCTAACTCGATTTCTCATCCTCTCATGCCTGGATACTACTGTATCCAGTAGCATCCTGTATCCAGTATTATCCTGTATCCAGGAATACTACTGTAATGGGCTGCAGGGGGGGTTCTTCCTGCCTCAAGTTTCTCCTTGTTCCACTTTATTCTCCATTCAGTCAATAAAATGATTTTCCTAAACTATGGGTCTGACCATGCTACCCAATAAAGTTTAGTGACTCCTATTATCTCCAGAATCATACACAAATTGATTTTTTTTTCAATTCAAAGCCCTTTATAACTCTTAACTTTCCAGTAAAAATACCATACCTTGGTAGCAAAGTGGATAGAGTGTCAGGCCTGGAGTCAGGAAGAATCATTGTCCTAATTTCAAATCTAGTTTTAAATATTTATGGGCTATGTGATCCTGGGCGAGTCATTTAACTTTGTTTGACTCCGTTTACTCATCTGTAAAATGAGCTGGAGAAGGAAATGGCAAACTACTCCACTATCTTGCCAAAAAAGTCAAAAAGAAGTCACAAAGAGTCAGACATGACTGAAAAATAAGTAAACAACTAAAAAACCCACCATGCACTCCAAGTAATCAATTTCAAACTATTTTTTTCTTTTAACCAAATCTCTGGTCATATGTGGTCTATGTGTTTATTAAAGTTTAAGTACTCCAGTTTCAGCCTTACATTGGATTTCATAAAGCATCCTTTAGTCTTGTGAGGAATACTATCTTGGAGTCATCTAATATATATCAATATTTTGGGGGAGTTATTTAATTTAAAGATCTTTTGTTGTAAAAAAGTGGTTTGGAGGGAAGTCTGTTTAGAGGTGACATAACTTCCCCAAACCATCTTAAACCTAATGCCTTCCCTACTTTAATTATTTCCTATTTATTCCATATATAGCTTGCTTCATATATATATATATATATGAAGATATATATACATATATATATATATTTGTGTGCTTATTGCTTCCCTCATTAGATTGTGAGCTCCTTGAGGGCAGGACTGCCTTTCGCTTTTTGTGTGTGTGATTCTTAACACAATGTCTGACACATAATAGATGCTTCATATTTATTAATTGATGAATTTATTTATTGACACATGCTAAATGTGTACATAAGTATTTTCAAGGAGAATCATAATTTTATTTACATTCTTATTTTCCATTTTTTAAATAAAGAAATGTTCACATTTATTCCTAAGTTCCTAATAATAAATAGAGTAAAATAAAATTAGGTTCCAGAGAATGAATTCCTATCACTGGCACAAGATATAATTGATTTTGTGAACAATAGCTCCCAGGTGCTGCAGCTTAACACCCCGTTGCAAGGAGAATTGAAATGTTTCCCAAGGTGCATTCTATTGCATTTTAAACACGTGCAGTTAATATCTCATAGAAACCTGATTTGAAGGGCTGATTTGTGGTATACACTAGTTAAGTCAATCAATGATTACTGGAAATCCTCTGTTCGTTCCTGAATGAGGCATCCTTGTTTGCATGCTACCAAATAAGGTGTCCAATTTCTCATTTCTGGTGGTGGTAAATCAAGAGTATATATTCAGCTATCCAGTTCACCAGGTTATGAAACAAAACAGGGTAAACCCAGCAAGAAGTGCATATTAGTATTTTCACAACCCTTTCAAAATTCACTGTTGCTATGTCAACAGAGCTGGCAGGAAGATGGGGCATTTTAGAAATAGGGACATAAGCATCTCTTTGGTCAAATGGCAAATATCTTCCTCCATCGAGAAAATTAGTCCTTGATTATAGGCAACTTTCTTTTCTTGATTGTTATATCTTGCCAATTCACATGAAGTTGAAATAGGCAAAACAGAAGACTGTATTATGAGATGGAAACGATTAGTTCCCTCAAAATGGATAGGAGTTTCTGCTTTAGAAATAGGGGGGAAATATGAGCAACAAGCTTCTCATCCTTCCCTCTACCAATCCGCACCTGCCTATATTGTTTTTTTCATATTCTAGTGCCCTCTACCTGCTGTCTTCATTCTACCCCACCTTATATCTTGACTGTACCTTTTGTTCTTGCATTCTTATGACTTTGTGCCTCTGTGAAAATCTCTTTCTGAACAGTAAGTCTATGTTCATGTTCTTCCTTCTACCTTCTACTTGGAGGAAGTCTTCAAATATAGGTATATTTTTGTTTTGGAAGATAGATGTGTTGCTCAAACATCAAGAAACTGAATTTTTGAAAATGAGCCCAAATTTTTATAAAGGGAAGCTATGTAAAAAAGAATAGTAATGTGAATTCCTTTATAAAATCAAGATTCTTTTTATAAAAGTGAATATTTCTACCTCCCTCCTCAATAATTTTTCTGTATTACAAATCTGAATTTTGATAACTGGAGAAAGAAATGAAGGAAGAAAGGAAGGAAGAAAGGAAGAAAG
>NW_025385237.1:0-2586 GCF_016433145.1 Gracilinanus agilis
TATATATACATATATATATATATCTTTGCTTCTTGTTTTCCCTGGTTTATTCCTATCTAACATCCGGTATTCTAAAGAAAACCTTTCCTGATCTTCATTAATTCTAGTGTCATCCTTCTATTATATTATTTCCACCTTTTCTTGTATATTTTATTTCTACGTAATTGTTTGCAATGTTGCTTCTATTAAATATTATTTGAGAGGAAGAACTGTCTTTTGCTTTAATGCCAGTATTTAAAATAGTACCCTAAACAGAGTAGGTATTTACTAAACATACTTTTGGCCACATTGAATGCTGAGTAAAGAGGGTCTTAAAAACAAACAAAAACCAAACTCTTACCTTTTGACTTAGAATCAAAACTATGCTTTGGTTCTAATGACTTGGCAATTGGGGTTAAGTGATTTACCCAGGCTCAGACATGTAGGAAGTGTCTAAGGCCAGGTTTGGACCCAGGTCCCCTGGTCTCCAGGCTTGTCTCTCTCTCAAACAAAGTACCTACTTACCCCAAGGGGAGCTTTTAAAAACAATATTTTATGGATGCAATGCTTAATTTAATTTCATTGGAATTGCAAACCAAGCTTCCAGGCAGGTATATTTGATGAGATTCATGGGAACAAAGATTGACATTCATAGTGACTAATAAATTTCCTACCTTTCTTCTAATATTGTGAAATTAAATTAGTTACACAAAATTGAGATGAGCATTATATTCCAAAGAATCTTCAGTAGTATTTGTAGAGATACCTCTTAGAGGGTTTAATTTAGACTTCACAGAAGGTATAAAGTGAAATAAAGAATAGCATTATAATGTATTGCATTTTGAGTTTGGAAAACATGATTATGTCATTTGTTCCTCACAATATCCCCAATTGGGAGGTTCTATTATCATTTTCATTTTACAGCTTAAAAAACTGAGGAAACTGAAACTCTTATAGGAAACTTAAGGCTAAGATAACTGACTTGCTTAGGGTCATATAACTAATGAGTATCTAAAGATGAATTTAAATTTTTGTCTTCCTGACTCCAACTCCAGCAGCATATTAGCCACCCATCCTATCTCTACTAGTATTATATCATAGACTCAATAATTTTCTAATACATGTAATAGAAAAGGAAATGAATGGAATGTTTTGTTTTGTTTTGTATTTTGGTAATCTCATATTTTATTACAAGAATTTTTAATCAGTTTATTTTTATTATTTCCCTACAAGTCTTTAGGTTGGTGGTTGAAATGTCAGGTAATACGTGACTTAACATGAATCACATGTTTTGGGGGGAGTGAAAATTAACTTATACTTAACTTGAATTTAAAATTTTCATTTGTTCTGAAATTCTTACAGATTCACATGTTTTAATCTTGGGTAAATAAAAATAATGATGTGATGAAATAATAGACAAGATTATTTTAAACTCACAGAATTTGAAGATATCAGATTTAGAAGATACCCACAAGATTTTCTAGTTCATTATGTACTTTAGTAAAATTGTCATTATGTTTAAATGAAATCTACCTTTTTGACATACATCCATTGCTCCTAGGTCTGTCCTGCGAGGCCAAGAGGAAAAAGTACCATTCCCTTTCCATACATGAAGGTAGCTATCATGTTGCCTTCTATGTCTTCTCTTTTTCAAGTTAATCCTCCCTGATTCATTCAACTGAATTTTGTCTGTCATAGAATTCAAACACTTTATCATACAGATTGCCTTCTTCTGGACCTCTCCAACATGCTAATCACTTACCTAAAATGCATTTAGGATTGCAATCAATTTTATCCTATTCCTTTGATTCTATCATTAAGTAGAATCATCAAATCACATACATTTTTGGAACTATTTGATCTAGTGCCCTCATTGTAAAGAAAAGGAAACTGAATTCTGGAGAAGTCAAATTATGTGTGTGATCGCATTGATAATTATTTTATCATCACATAGATTGTATAGTTAGCATTCTAGATATGATTTTGAGAAAAAAAGTAATGAAATCATCATTAAGGTACTTAAAAGTACAGCATAAACATATTATTAACATTGTTGATTTTAGGACTTTTATTTGCTGTCCTATTTATTTTCTTCCTCCCACATAATCACCTAACTTCTAAACACTAAGCCTTTCATTTTTTGAAGGAAGTCTACTCACAACCAAAATCCATTTAAGTCAGAGGAGTTATTTTAGTAGTTTAAATATCAGCTTTGATACATCTTGCTTTTTTTTAGAACCACTGGTTCAAATCCTAGAGGGCTGAACCAACACCTTTTCCTATACTTACATATTTGAATTCTAGTCTTTATAATAATATTTGGATAAGTTCTTTAACATGCTTTTTGAAAGACTTTGGGGTTTTTCTATGCAGTGTAATTCCTAGGGGGAAGAAATGTGTGTTCCAGGAAATGCCAAAGGAACAAACATTCATCTTACTTAAACATCAGTATATTGATCTACACCATAGTAATGACTGTCAGTTATATACTGTTAAAGTTCCAAAAACATTTTATCAATATCATCTCATTTGAGTCTTTCAATAACATAAATTATGTATGTTCTCTCTCTCTCTCTCTCTCTCTCTCTCTCTCTCTCTCTCTCTCTC
>NW_025385238.1:0-3025 GCF_016433145.1 Gracilinanus agilis
TATATATATATATACGTATTTGTCAAATTATAGATTTTCTAATGGGGGTGAGGGGACAGAGGGAGAAAGTTACCTGGCTATTTTAATGTGACAACAAACAAATTTAAATTTAAAAGAAAAAAAGGAAGCCATTCAAAGTTTGCCTGAATTCCTTTAATGAAGGGGCCCTGACTGTCTCCCAAGGAAATTCATTCTACTTTTGCATAGTTCTAATTATTTGGAAATTTTTCCTCATTTAAAGTTAAAGTGGTATCTTTGTAAAGTCCATCAGTTGCTCCTAATTCTGTCCTCTGGGGCCAAGTAAATAAATTTAAACCCTCATCCATGTGACAGCTTTTCTTTCTTTAAAAAAAAAAAAATTTAGTCTGTTACATCAAAATTCCCAGGTATCAATCTATCTCCCTCCCTCCTCAAAGTGGAGAAGGCATAATTTGACTATCCATCTATCTATCTATCATCTATCTGTCTGTCTATCATCTATCTATCTTTCTCCCTATCTCTATTTCTTTATGTATGTATCTATGTATTTCTCTATCCACACATATGTATATAGAACACCATATATTGTTTGTTTCTCTTTATCAGGTCTTTCTCTGGAGATGAACATACACAAGTTATCTTCAAACAATATTTCTGTGAAGGCCTTTCAAAGGCCTGATGACAGCTATCATCTCCTCCCTACACCTTTTCCTCTTTAGGCTAAACATCTTCATTTCTTTCAACCAGTTCTCCTATCTCAAGGCTCTTCACCCTCCTCTGGAACCTCGCTAACATCCTTATTCTTCCTAAAATATGGCACAAAGTTGGGATTTTACCAAAGCAGAGGAAAAGTCCTTAGTCCTACATATTTCTTACAAAATATTGGTCCTTCCACGGAAAGAAAGAAAGAAAGAAAGGAAGGAAGGAAGGAAGGAAGGAAGGAAGGAAGGAAGGAAGGAAGAAAGCAAGAAAGCAAGCAAGCAAGCAAGCAAGAAAGAAAGAAATGAAGGAAGGAAGAAAGGAAGAAAGAAGGAAAGAAAGAAAAGAAACAAAGAAAGAAAAAGAAAGGAAATCCTGAGAGATTTTTGTTAAATGTTTCATTTGGGGGGGCACCTTCAGTACCCTTGTATGGTAGGTAGAAACCATAGCTTATAACCTCCTACTTATGTTTTTTTTTTCTTTTTTCTTTTAGTCAGCCAGATAGCACAAGTAGTTCAAGACCTGCCAAAGTAAGAAAAGGAACCATAAATATTTTCCCCATAAATCTTGGCATATCTTCTCATAAAATCTACATACCTTAAAGTAGAGGAAAAGGGAATGTATGTGGGGAACATTCAATTGGGAAATACTTGTAGAGAATGTATATAACTAAGGAACATACATGGAGAGGCTCACAGTTTGGGGCAACCCTGCAGTGCTGCCAATGTCTTCTGGCCATTGCCCTGCTTCTGTTGGGTCTGCTTTCTGATAGCCTCCCGTGGTACGCAGTATTGGCCAGATGCTTAGGTTCTAGTGAGGCTTGTTGGTGTAGCCTGTCATCTTTGCCAGGCATTGCTGGTCTCTGTGGGTCATTTGGGGGCACCTCTGCACGGGGCAAGAAATTGTAGAGCTCTTTGCTGTGTTCTTCGTTTCTGGCTTCAGCTGGAGTCTTTAGCCAGAAAACATAGTCAAACTTAATCCTGGTGAATGGGAGGAATAAGCATTTTTTGAATATTTACTTTGTGCCAGGCATTGTGCTATTACAAATATTATCTCATATGGTCCTGTACTGGGGAATAACCAGGGAAGTGGGCTTAAATATTAAAATGTGGGCCCAGAAGGGTGTGAGGGTGACAGGAGTGACAGAAGGAGGGACCAAACAAATTGGGAGACTAGGTTTTAGCAGTCTGTTACTGAAGTGGCATTTAGGCCCAACTACCACACTGCAGTATCTAGACTTGGCCTATGGAAACCAGCAAAGTGAAGGCAAGAGTTTTATAACACTTTTAATCAGGGACAACTAAGATAAAGGATGGGAATAGGGGTAACTACACTCTTCAGACTAAGGGCAAACCACAGGGTCAGGGAAGGGACTTATCTACACTAACTGAGACCTAAGCACGACAGGGCCCAGATTCTAGCAAAGACTGAAGTGGATAACCTCACAGTAGTGTCCAGATTCACTCCAGTGGTGTTTCTACTCCTCCCGGATCACCAGCTGCACTCTTCCAGGTGGGTAAATTCTGGGAGCTGACCCAGCCCAAGTTTACCTGCAACTCAGGTTGGGATTAGCAATCTCTACCAAAATCTCCCACAAGTAGGTGACGGTCTTTCCACAGGATCACTGGCAATCTGGTGTCTCCTAGGGTCAGTTGCAGCTTGCCCCAACCACCATGGAGTCTTTCTCAGTGAGCAAGAAAACACTTCCTGCTTCTTCATTCCATTTTGGAATTCTCCAGCCCTTCCTGCTAGGTCTATATAAATTATATAAACTATATATAAACTAATAACTAAGTAATCCTTACAACAGTCCTCACAACAATTCTGTGAGCCAAGTGCTTTTTACAGTTACAATTCTCTTTTTACAGTTGACTAGTGCTTAAGGGTTAAATCTGTCTTTTTCTCCATTTTTTTTTTTTTTGAGCCATCAGGGATTGCATCTCTATCATAAATCTCATTCTGACTTTGGGTCAGAAAGTCCACATTACTTTTGGCTTAATTTTGGCACAATCAAATGCTCTCAATTTCATCTTTTTAGTGTGTCATGGACCCCATGGTGGTCTTGGGAAGCCTATGAACCCTTCTCGGAATGCTATTTTTAGATAACTGGAGGAAATACCAAATTTCAGTTAGATGTTAGTGAAAGCAAAGATGTAACTTTTTTCTCATCCAAGCTCATAGACCCCTTGAAATCTGTCCATGATTGACCCTGGGCAAGTCATTTAATTCCATTTGCCTAGCCTGTACTGCTCTTCGGCCTTGGAAAGAATACTTAGTATCCATTATAAGACAGGATTTAAGGGTTTAAAAAAAGGAAGGAAAGAAGAAAGAGAGAAAGAAAGAAAGA
>NW_025385239.1:0-7734 GCF_016433145.1 Gracilinanus agilis
CTCTCTCTCTCTCTCTCTCTCAACCTTTACCATCCACCTTAGAATCAACACTGAGCAATGGTTCTGAGTCAGAATAGTGGTAAGGGTTAGGCAATTAGGGTTATTGACTTGCCCAGGGTCACCCAGCTAGGAAGTATCTAAGGCCAAATTGGGAGAGGTCTTTTGCAGAAGGTAAGATTTGAGCTGAGTCCTAAAGGAAGCAAGGGAAGCCAAGAGTATAGCTTTGCAGAGTCTGCTTGCTTTCTAAATACACCCAATCTCCCTATTCCTTCCCCCTTCTAAATGCTTAGGTGAGAAAAAAAGGATTTCTATATGTATTAGCTCATGCTTTCCATTACAGCAGCTGGAGAGGATGAAGCAAGAAAATCCTTTGAAGTGTGAAGTTAACACAGTGAGTGGCAGAAAATGAAGTCAGTGGGCTTACAGAAATCTTAAACCAAAGGCACCAGCCAATGTTGGGGGCATCAATAGTTAGACTGATAAGCTAGCTCTAGGAGAGAAACCTTCATCTGGACTTGAAAGCTCTAGAGTAAAAATAGCTACCTTTAATTTTCAGAAAAGATTACTTTATCTCTGGGATTGCAGTAAGTGTCAGAAGGCTGCTTGTTTATTTTAGTAAATGGCTTTCTAGCAGCCACATCAGTGCCTCTGTTTTCAGGGCACAACCTGCTGGTATCTTTGCACTCTATGGGGCAGCTGAAAGTGATTGGCCCGGAGCCTGAGCTTCATGTGGGTGTGTAAAATAACTATAGCTTATCTGTCTGGTTGAGAAATCAGAAGCACTTAGAAACATGTAACAAAACCTACAATGCTTGCTACAGTGACTGGAGCTATTAAAAAAATGTCATAAGAATGTATCTGAAGAACAGTTGGGCTGAAATCACTTTAGCTTCCTTCTCTCCCCTACTTCCTCCAAAATGATTAACTGCCCTCAAATTAGCATTGAGCTCTAAGGTTATATATGAGTTTGCCTATGAAGAGTTTTGTGTTACCTTTAACACAGGAGTAAAAACTGAGGCGTTGGAACCTTGATTTTTGAGCTTTGTGATCCACACCATGGATGGGCAGTGGCAAATTTTTAGTTACAACCTGAGTTTACCACTCTTCCCCTGACCTCTCTGTATTGTCTCTTTCAGAATGTAAGTTTCATGAAGGCAGGAATTTCTTACTTTTGTACTGGTATCTATCTCCAGTGCTTAGCATGTTGTTTAGTCATTTTTCAGCCCTTTTTCCAACTCTTCATGACCCCTTGTAGGATTTTCTTAGCAAAGATATTGACATGGTTTACCATTTCCTTCTCCATGTAATTTTACAGATGAGGAACTGAGGCAAACACGGGTGAATGACTCACCCAGGATCACACAGCTATTAAGTATCTGAGACCATATTTGAACTCAGGCACTCTATCCACTGTGCCACCTAGCTGTCCCCAAAAGATGGTATACCCACTCAACAATGCTGCTTTCTTTAATAAGGGGACACTAACCAGGAGCCAGTTTTGATTTAGAAGATCCCTCCCCTCCCTTAGGACACATGTCACTTGCAATTTTATTGGCTGCAGATTATGTGCAGCTGAAATACCAGATAATGAGGCAGGAGGTAGCTGCCCCCAGTGCTTAGCATAGGAAGTATTTAATAAATGCTTTTCATTCATTAACATCCAGCACAATGCCTGGCACATAATAGGCACTTGATAAATGTTTATTAACATTTATAAGAACAGATTAATAGAAACACAAAAGATATCATTTATATGTACTTTTTTTTCAAATGAGAGGAGATGGAGGAAGATACCTGGGAATTTCAATGTAACAAACAAACAAATATGTTTAAAAACAAACAAAAAAAAAACAACAACAGAAAAAACCACTGATTGATTCATTCAATAGAGCTTATAGCTACCTGATCATTGATTTAGAGGTAGCTGGGATGATCATAGACCTGTGTTGGCAAACCTGTGTGATCTCACTATAGAACTGGAGCATGCTAGAGAGAGCTGCTCCCTTCCCTCTCTCCATGCATGCCTGAGGACATTTCTCACATGACCTGCTCCTCTGCCAAGCAGCCCAATGGGAGCACCTCCTCCCTCCCCTGTCTGGGGTAAGATGGGGAGCTCCCATGCAGTGTGAGGATTGCAATTTGGGTACTCAGTCTCTAAAAGGTTCACCATCACTCTAAACCATCTGGTCTAAACTCTTCATTTTACTAAAGAGAAAACTGAGGTACAGAAAGAATGTGATTTCCCCAAAGTCATCCACATAGTCAGTGGCATAGTTCATTTTTTTTATTTTTTAAATCCTTACCTTCTATCTGTATCAATTCTTTAAAATTTTTTTATTTCCCCCCTTATTACATGTAAAACAATTTAAAAAAATTTTTATTTTGACTATTTCCCCCTAGTTACATATTTCATGTTCTTTCCCTCTCCCCCAAGCCTCCCTAACCCCACTTAGATGACTCACAATTCCACTGGTAAAACAATTTTTAAACATTCTTTTTTTTTAAAGTTTTGAGTTCCAAATTCTTTCCCTTCTTTTGACTCTCCCTCTCTTCCTCCCTGCCCTCTCCCCTCCCTGAGAGGGCAAACAATCTGTCAGAGTTAATTCTAACATAGAAGAGTACCAGGGGCTAAGTGATTAGGGATAAGTGATTTGCCCAAGGTCATACAGCTAGGCAGTGTCTGAGGACAGATTTGAACCTAGGTCCTCCCAACTCCAGGCCTGGCACTTTATCCACTGTGCTACCTAGGTGCCCCCAGAGTCCGTTTTTGAGAGCAGTCACTCTGACCCTAAATCCAAGGCTCATTACACCACCATACTACTCCCTTCTTGCTGGTATTTCTTTGTCATATTCCCAGCCAATTCAAATGAATATTAACTGAGGCAAAACATACATAGGAAGGAAGCATAAATAAATTGCCAGGAAAACAAACAGCTCATACTGCTGAAATAGCCAAATACACAGCTAGAATAATCAGAGCATATGCTGTCTGGGCGACTGCTTCCCTGCTGCACAAAGGCAGGGAATTGAGAGTCTGCCAGAAGACCTTTGGGTAAAAAAAATTTCCCTTTAGAATCATGAACCATTTATCAATCCAGCCCTGATTATTTTGGGAAACATTGTACTTTGTGGCCTATGCCCTTGTTCCTCTAAAAAGACTTAGACAAATATTGATTTTCCAAACTTCTTACATCTAGAGAAGTCCTGTCGCCTGAAATTTGCAGTAGTAGCTTAGGAGGTGCTGGCTTAAGGCTTCATTGTCAAGAGAACTGTGTCTGGTGTTGAAACTCAATTGTTAGGGTTCCAGTTTTGTGTCTAGCTGCTTCCTTCTAACTTTTGGCCTGCTGGCTGAAATAAGTGTGTGATCCCTGACCTCCTTAGTCCTCCTGATTTTTAAAATGAGATTGTGTGTCAAAAGCTTTTCTTCAGATCCAGATAATTTCCATTCCTGCCCAAAATGTGAGATAATCCCATAACCCTTCTTGATCTTGAGACTTTTTTCTTTGCTATTGAGGAGACTGTGTAGATCAAATCAGGTATGTGGAGACCTGTATTGATAGTTGAAATCAGCAAACTGATTACTTGAATGTGATAGTTGTAATTCACCAACAGGCCCAGGTCTTTTCCATCCTTAAGAAAACCATGTGATCTCACTATAACCTTGAGCTATTGTCTTGTGCCCTTCCTCTCTGGCTGCCTCCAGGTCCTTGCTAGCCACTCACTCCTCAATTCTTTGCAGTCTCACTCCCAATCTAGTCATTCTACTGATGCTTTTCTCTTCTGATCCTTCCCAAGACTACATTAAGAAAAATGATTTGCTCTTATCTAGGTAAAGCAAAGCTATGATAGTTAAGGTTAAAGGGAACCAAGAGAAAACAATAACCCAGAAGCCCAGGGAGAAGAAACTGTCCAAGAGTCCAGATGATCTGTGTCCAAAGATGCAAAGAAGCTAAAGAGGATATTCAATAGTCTCTTTTTCTTTTAAATTTTTACCTTCCATCTTAGAATCAATGCTAAGGATTGGTTCCAAGGCAGAAGAGTGGTAAGGCAATGGGAGCTAAGTGACTTGTCAAAGGTCACACAGTTAGGAAGTATCTGAGGCCACATTTGAACCCAGGACCTCTCATCTCCAGGCCTGGTAGCCTGACAAATGAAAACAGGTAGAACAATGGAGGGAACATAAAAGACATGCTCCCTGAAGATTCTCGAAGTCCAGGGGTAATCCCCCAAACCTGCACATACCCCTTATTCACTTTTTCTTGTCCCTACATTCACCTATGATGTGTCAGACCCTAAAACATACCTCTACCTGAATTTGTACCCTCTGCACCCGTTTTCTGGGTTTTTCTGCCAGGAATATCCTGAAACATCCAGGGTTGGGCTATTCTGGGAAAAGGTGGAGAATTCCCTGAAATGAGAAGTGACAAGCCCCTAAACCAGTGATTCCCAAAGTGGGTACCACTGCCCCCTGGTGGGTGCTGCAGCGATCCAGGGAAGCAGTGATGGCCACAGGTGCATTTGGGGGCAGTAAATAACTGTAAGGGGGTGATGATAGTATGTGACAGGAGGTGCTAAGTAATATTTTTTCTGGAAAGGGGGCGGGAGGCCAAAACAGTTTGGGAACCATTGCTAGATCCTCAATAAATATGCAAACCCTGATCTATAGCTCAAGCTATTCCATCAACTCTTATGCCATTCCATCAGCCTAGTCTTTTCACCACCCTAAATCTCTTCTTCTTTCAATAAGTACTTTCATACCTCTGGACCGAATGGAGTTTTGAGCCTCCAATGCTTTTCAGTGAGATCCTACTACAAACTTTGGAGTTTGGTTGGAATTGGGAATACTCCATTGAGACCCAGGTTGAGTTGTGTGTACCCTGCTGCAATCCCAGAGGAAACAGGACACCTAACCAATAAAACCTGGTAGGTTTTTATAGTTTTCTTATCTAGCAAGACCAGGCATTAGGGGACGGAGGGAAGAGCAAGAGATATGGACCTGGAGACCAGTCCTGATTCATGCTAGTAGGAAAGTTGGGAATTAGCAGCTCATTGATATTCAAATTCCCAGTGGGAAAGGGGCTTTGAACCCTTACTGGTAGTCTTACTCAAACAGAATAACTCAAGAGTTTTGATCTTCCCTCTGGTCATTCAAGAATCAATGAAATAAATATTCTTTTGTTAAAGTTCCACTGTGTTACATGTTTAGAGTGTGCTTTGTATATATTCGTTTGCCTGTGATCTCCCAAATTATATTTTAAGCTCCTAGGGAACAAGGACTGTTTTGCCTCTTTTAAAAATATCTCTAGTACTTAACACAGTGCCTGAAACATAGTAGGTGCTTAATAAATATTTACAGATTGAAGTCCCTCATGCTATTTTGATGGACAAGATGGAGATACAATTTCCTTTCTGGATCGACATTCCGTTCCTATCCCCTAAGCATCGGGATCTCCTAAGGTTCTATCCTAGGTCTTTTTCTCATCTTTCTCAATATTTTGTCCTGTAGTAATCACACAGAATCCCAGAAGGACATTAAGAGGTCCTCTAGTCCAATGCAAAAATCTCCTCAATGACATCCACAAATGTTCTTCTAGCCTTCACTTGGAAGACCTCAAGTGAAAGGGTGCCCACTACTTTCTGAGTCAGCTTATTCTACTTTTGGATAGCTCTAATTATTACCAAGCATATCCTTACATCTAACTCCATGTCAGGGAAACTAGGCAGCACAATGGATAGAGTACCTGGGCTGGAGTTGGGAGGACCTGGGTTCAAATTTGACCTCAGACACTCCTAGCTATGTGACCTTGGGCAAGTCACTTAACCCTGTTTGCCTAGCCTTTGCCCTTCTGTTCTAGAATTGTTACTAGGACAAAAAGTAAGGATTAAAAAAAAAGACTTATATTTGTTAACTAGGTCTGGGTAATATGTAGAGAGAGGCAGAGTGGTATATATTCAACGAAACCTTGGACTGGGGGTCAGGACTAATCTCATGACCCCCCTCACATTCTAGAAAGGTCATTTGTTAGTGCAAATCTGCCTAGTCCTTTCCACTCTTCTATTATTAGAATTGATAATAAGCTGCACATATATGAGATAAATATTTAATAATAATATGTTAGTTATAATAATAAGATATCTATTTAAACTCCTGCTTTCTGTATTTATACCCTTCTGTATATATGTGTGTGTGCATGGATGGATAGGGTATCCTCTATATGTGTGTACATGTATGTATGTATATATACACAGAGATATATGTATGGTGTCTCAAAAGGGTTCCAAATTGTACTAAGACTTTTGGAACTTGCAGTATCTCTTCAACTTCCTCCTATTTCTTCTCGTTGGACTACCTGGGGTGAAGTAAAGCAAGTTTAATTCCTCTTCTTTATAACAGCCCTCCAAATACTCTTAAATTTCCCCTTAATATTTTCTCCTCCAGCCTAAACAACTCCAGTTTATTTAATCAATCATCACTTGGCATCATCTTAAGACTCTTTCCCATCTTGATATTCCTTCTCAAGATGCTCCTCACCTCATCAAAGTCCCTCCTAAATTGTGATGCACACACTGAATAAAATGTTGCAGACATGATTTAACTGGGTGTCCCGGTACATTGCTGAGACTAAAAGGGCTTTACGGGAGAATCAGATGATCGGTCAATACTAAAAACAACACATCCTTTTGTTTGGAGTGTTTAAGGAAAGATCCAAAAGGAAAGACCTCCTGGCTTAAGAGAGATCCTTAGAAATGAGAATCAGGGATAACCAAGGATGAGTATGAGAACAGCTCAATGAATTCATACCGTGGCCAGGACTGATACCTCCAAACTAATATAGCCTCTCACAATGAGTTTGGAATCTCACCTCTAACTGGGGTAGCCTGCCAAATCCTCTCTCATTTGGGCAAGAACAAACCTCCAAAGTGAGATTGGGAAGTAGCTGGGAAAAAATACAATTAGGGGCCTCAAGCATGATGACCTTAAGGCCACAGCAGAAAGAAAAAGTCTTGTTCCTAAGGTTGATTTTTACAGGTGGATATAGGAGGCAGCTATGAGGTTCAATGGATAAAGTGTTAGACCTGGAGTCATGAAGATCTGAGTTCAAATCTGGCCTCAAACACTTATGAGGCTGTGGGACCCTGAGCTAGTCATTTAACTTCTGTTTCCCTTAATCCACTGGAGAAGGAAATGGCAGACCATTCCAGTATCTTTGCCCCAAAAAACTTCATGGATGATACTGATGTTCTATGGTCCATAAGGTCACAAAGAGTCAGACATGACTGAATGATTAAATAACTGATGAAGCTCAGAATCTATTTGATTTCATCATTCAGTTAGTGGAAGTGGAAGGCTACATCTGAATCTAAGACCCTTGACTCTACTTCATTACGTATTCATAACAAATCATGTTTTATATTATTATGTTACATATTATACTGCTACATATAAAAATAAATGGTAGCAAAAAAAGAATAAAGGCAAATCTAAACTTTAAAAAATGCTTAGTACATAGTAGGTGCTTAATAAATGCTTGCTAATTAGATGGGAAAATTAAAGGGGAAAATTGAGCTACAGAAGTATAAAATGACAAGACCAGATAGCAAATCATCCAAACAATATATCTGAATTCACAGAATATTTTTTTAAAACTACTGATGTTAACTCTCTTCTTTCTTTCTTTCTTTCTTTCTTTCTTTCTTTCTTTCTTTCTTTCTTTCTTTCTTTCTTTCTTTCTT
>NW_025385240.1:0-5431 GCF_016433145.1 Gracilinanus agilis
GGAGGAGGAGGAAGATTCCAGGAGACAGGGGTTCAGAATCCAAGTCTAGTTCCTGATTATCTTTCTGTATAAATCTGAGTAGGTTCTTCATTTTTATTTGTTGGGTTTTTGTTTAATCCCTGAAAAAGTAATGCACATATCCCATCTCCAAAGGAGTGTGTGAGGAGGAAGAATGATACAAATAGTATTCTTCTACATTCATGTTTTGCTTTGTTGGTCCTATGATTCCATCTATGGATGAGGCTTCCACTGTGGGTACATCCTTTTCAGATGCAGATTAGCAACTGGTTTTTGACTTAGAGTGTTAGAGAGTTAATTTCCTGGGACAATGATAGATGACATGGTTTTTACTCAGTTACTCAGCAAGTATACAGGATTTGAACATAAAGCTCCCTAACTCTAAGGTTGGCCAAATCTACATTGTAGCTCTCTAAATCTCCTTTGATATAAAATCCATGTGCAGTATAAGAAAAAAAAATTGAATCATATGGCCAAAGGTTCTCTCTGATCATGCATTAAGTATTCAGAATAGTAACGAAAATAATATAGGGACAGTACATGGTGAAGCAAATAGAAAACTAGTCTCAAGAACACCAAGTTCCAGTCTTACCTCTGACAACCTGCTGGCTATATGGCACTAGTTAAATCCTTTAACCTCAGTAATCCAGTCAACCCTCAGAAACTATTTGTTTTAGAAAAAGGTCCTGGTCTGAATTCCTTAAGAGGGTCACTTATTGGGAACTCCTCCAATAACATAATTACAGACACTGTTTAAAAATTTTTTTTAATTTTTTAAAAATTTAAAAGGTAATAATAAGGGGCAGTCACTGTTGTCCAGTGTTTTAGCATAAAAGGAAGATCAATATGAATGAGGTAATATTCCTCCAAGTGATTTATTGCCTAGAAGTAATGGTAAGTTAAGATTATTATGTCACTTATAGATTTCTGTGTGTGTGTGATGTGGATAATACAAAGAAATTCAGATGCTCAGTTCATTTCTTTGTCCATTTGACTTGGGGGGGTAGAGGAAAAGTATGGTGTTCAGACCAATTATTTAATAGATATAGGAAGCTTTTTGGTAGGAAAATCCTTCTGCCACTAATGATAAGTAATTGAAGCATAATTTTGTGCCCTACAGACAGACAGGAGACTTAGTCTACCATACTAAAAAATTCTTGAATTCTTGAATATTATCAAAGATATGAATCAATTGATTTCTTTCTTCTAATATCAATTTTTCTAACTATCTTCTATTTTTACTTTTTTCCTTTCTTGCATTAATTTTTAAGCCCTTATTTTTTGTCTTAGAATGATATTAATTATTGGTTTGAAGGCAGAAGAATGTTAAAGGCTAAGCAATTTGGGTTAAGTGACTTGCCCAGAGTCACACAGCTCTGAAATATGTGAAATCAAATTTGAACCCAGGTCCTCCCAACTCCAGCCCTGGCTCTATCCATTGAGTCATTCAGTTGCCTCTCATTAATTTTTCAACATTGTTCTTTTCTCATCTATATTTCTAATATTGCCTCAATAAGGCACACAATTTTTACCCTTTTTGCTGTTTTTAAATAAACTTCTCATTCCCTTTTCCTTTTTATTTCATTTTTTTTGATGAAACTTGATTTTTTCTCAATTCAGATGTCATTCACATTCATTCAGCACAAAAATACTGATGTTTATTTTGAATTATGGTAAATAAACAAAATGCAATAATCTACTTTAAACACATATAGAATTAGACTTAGAATCTCTCCTCATGCACATGTTCCTTAGGTAATATGCTGTGAAATGACACAGAGAAAAAATAGGGGAAGAATGAGACCCAGTTTATATATACACTTACCTTCTCTCTTAGAATTGATACAGGTGTCATTTCCAAGGCAGAAGATCAGTAAAGGCTTAGCAATTGGGATTAAATAACATGTCCAAGGTCACATAGTTAGATAGTGTCTGAGGTCAGATTTAAAAAAAGGTCCTCCTCACTCCAGGCCTGGTGCTCTATCCACTGAGCTATCTAACTTCTCCCTAGGACCAGTTCTGAAACAATTTTTAATATAAAAATCCATTTGCCATTTTGTTAATCTAATATTTTATTAAGCCTATAAAACATGTATGCTGTAGTAGATAGAGAACTGACCCTAGAGATAAAGAGAACTAGATTCAAATCCTATTTCTAACATGTACTAGCAAGGCAACCTTGGGTAGATCCTTTCAGTGCTCAGTGGCCCAGACAAAGCTGTGGTCTAGGTCAGTAAAGGGAATTTTCAGAGTGTGAATTCCAACAATTAGCCATCCCCAAAGACATGGTCAGTTTTCTTGAAGTTCCTGAAACTCATGCAATCCTTTGGATGTCTGGTGACACATGGACCCCTTTTCAGAGAGTTGTTTTTAAATGCACAAAATGAATATTATTCTAAATGAAAATGATATTTAAGGAGTTAGACAAAGTGAGAAGAGCAGTTTAACAGAAACTTTGTTTAATTTAAGAAAGAAGTACAGATAGAAAGATAGAAAAAGGGGGCAGCTGGGTAGCTCAGTGGCTTGAGGGCCAGGCCTAGAGATGGGAGGTCCTAGGTTCAAATCTAGCCTCAGACACTTCCCAGATGTGTGACCCTGGCCAAGTCACTTGACCTCCATTGCCCACCCTTACCACTCTTTTGCCTTGGAACCAATATGTAATATTGGTTCCAAGAATTGGTTCCAAGACAGAAGATGAGGTTTAAAAAAAAGAAAAAAAAAAGAAAGAAAAAGAGGAAAGAGAGATTATTAATCTTATAGCCTATAAATATACCTAAAATTCCTAATACTACTTAAAATTTCCTACATTATCTCTAACTGTCTTCTGAGAACCGTTTCTTCTGCCTGGCATATCAGGCCTATCTCACCTACTCTATCTACAAATTATTCACTAGTTACCTAACTCCCTAAATTAATAAATAGTCACTACTCACTCACTCCTTCAATCAGTTTTCTATAGTAGCCTGACTGTCAGCAGCCAGCTGCCAGCAGATCCTTGCCTCAGAGATAGACCTCCTGCTCTCTAGAGATCCCAGAGGCAAAAGACCTTTCCTCAATGGCTGCTTCCTATTTTCTCACTCACCAACTCTCCCCCCCCCCAACTTCCTGTCTTTAGCAGACTACTTCCTCTCCTCAGGTTCTGTTCTCTTTAGAATCTTCAGCTCTGGCTCACTGACTTCTGTCAGTTCTGATCTACTTAGAAATCCTGCTCTCTAGCTTCTTAAGGAGACAGAGGGAGAGATTAAGAAAATCCCTTTAAGACATCTCCCCCTGAGATCCTTTGGGACACTACTCACCCCAATGGATCTTTCAAATATAACTATCTTATACTTATATTCATTTTCCTGGCCAAAGTTGCCTATACTATTAATTCTTTCTAATAGAAAACTATACTTATATGAGAAACAGGGAGAAGTAAATAAAGAAAGCAAAAAAAAATATTGGTTTACAAGTCTCAAATTTCAAATAATTATAGTTACAAAATTACAAATAAATACAATTACAAATAACAAAATCCTGACTATAGTCTACAGGAATAAGAATCTGAAGATATTATTCCAAATTCAACAAATTCCACGTAAAAAGTTTAAAATTATTATGATGTACAAAATATATACAAGAATATTATATAAATAAAATATGAAAATACTATTATCCATTTAAATATCTAATCTATACATCTATATATAGATATTACATATGTAAATTAATAAGTTTCATATTTCAAAGGTAAGAACTCCTTGCTTTTAAGAAAAGAAATTAATTTTCAAACAATATAGATTTCATCTATGCCTTGTCATCAATATACCATATCTGATGTACTTTCCTAAATATTGCCCGGCCTTTTAGAGTGGGTTAGTCTAAAACTAGAGGGGTGAATCAAATTGCAATATAATGGAATCAGTATGAAGTTCTTTCTCAGGATATCCTTGAATATACCCTTGGAGTCAAAAGTAAATTCTGTCCTAAAAATGAACAGCAACACCCAGCAATTATATGTTAACCCTTCTTTCTCATTCTTTGCGACTCAGTAAGCCAGTTGACTTTCCTTTTTCTGTCAAACAACCTTCAGCCCCCTCTTTCAATGCTTTAAATAAATGCCTGCACTAATTGCATACAACCGCAAATGTAGGACCAAGCTCTACAGAACTGGTGCAAACAAGAAAAGGAATAAACAAGCTATGGTAGATTAAACACTGCAGAGTGGTGTTTTTCTTTCCCTGTCAGTCTGTAATAGAGTCCCGCAGTATTTTACCATTCCTTTCCTTGTATTGCATGGCAGATACCTATAATTTATGACAAAGCCTTTTGCTTCATCAGGTACACTTCCCTTTAAACTGATGCTGAACTCGTTAGTGAGGAAAATGTGACAAGTTGATGGTGGTTTCTTATCTTCAGGTTAAATATTGCCAGAATAATTCACAGCAAAGCAACTGTTGGAATGATAATGTTTTTATAATTGGGGATGAAGTTAACCACTTGTCAAGGATTCATGCTCTTGCAAACAGGTCTTTTGTTCAAGAGTTCCCTGACAGGCCCATTAAGTCACCCAGCAGCTGCCAGAAGTAAGGAGACCCAACAAGTAGATCAATAGCCCATTGGCCTGCTATACCAGGAGTTCTGGAGCCTTCTGAACTCAAAGGCAAGGATGCTACTTAGCTATATCCTCTTGCTACCCCAAAGCTATAGAGCTATGACAAGCTGATTATGAAACAAAGGAACCAAAGCAAGGAACCTATTATTTTAGAGGAAATGTCCTAGCCTGTAATCATATTCCAGACCTAATTTTACATGTTTTTGTGGTATAAATGTGTATAAAATGTATGTAAAATGAAATATGTAATTCAGTAGAATCTAATAAGCATTTATGAAGTGTTTCCTATGTCCAAAGGGCTCGTTTCAGATTCAGGAAGGTCTGGGTTCAAGTCCCATTTCCAATACAAATGGCTGTGACTCTGGGCAAGCTCTTTGGATGCTTAATGCTTCCAAAATGCAGGCAGCTCAGACTCCAAGTCTCCCAGGTGGTTTTTATCTGAGGAATGATGGTTTATTCATTCAGGAGCTCCTTGTACTAATGAAAATGTAAGTGCAGTATCTATCCTTAGTCTCTAGTCTACAACATTCAAGGAACTATACTAACCATTAGGATCACAAAGGCAAAGTGTAAAACAGTGAACTCCCTTGGGGAAGTTTTATTCTGAGTCATATAACATATTAGAAAACATATAGGGGGCAGCTGGGTAGCTCAGTGGAGTGAGAGTCAGGCCTAGAGACAGGAGGTCCTAGGTTCAAACCCGGCCTCAGCTACTTCCCAGCTGTGTGACCCTGGGCAAGTCACTTGACCCCCATTGCCCACCCTTACCACTCTTCCACCTATGAGACAATACACCGAAGTACAAGGGTTTAAAAAAAA
>NW_025385241.1:0-9017 GCF_016433145.1 Gracilinanus agilis
GAAAGTTTGGGGTTTGGAGGTTGTCAGAATGAAAAGTGACGACTGTGAGTCTGAGGCTTGGGCCTCCCCACTAGACCAGTTATGACTGGTAAATTCAGTCAAGCACTTCATCATTTCATTTTTTTTTTAAGTATTCAGATTAGAGGCTCTCTGTCATAGATTCAAAATAATAATTATGTTGACTGAATTTTTTTCATTTTTTCCCATTTGACTTTATGAATCTTGCCAGCTAAAGGAGCAAAGAAAAATAGGAAAAATAGGCATTAATTGAAAAGGTGTGTGTGTGTGTGTGTGTGTGTGTGTGTGTGTGTGTGTGTGTAACCTTAAAATTAGAAAATAATCCTTCTGCTTTTTAAAATGTAATGGTGGAGCTGGCCAATAAGGGCTCCAGTCCTTAAAACAGGCATAGTATTCTATGTATTCTATACCTCCTTCAGATCCTCATGTATTTTGGAAATGTTTGATAGGATATCACATGAGCAGCCCTATCTTTCTTTTCATACTTTAGAATATGAGCAGGAAATCTGAGACTGCTTCCTTCGCTTAGCGAATAGCAACAAAAATACCTTTAATTGGCTAATAAGCAAGAATTCAGGGGACACACAAAAGATATAGACAAAAACTCTATGGCAATCAAGACAAGAATTATCCTAAGCCTCCAAGTGGGGAGAGAAGCAATAAGTGCTGCTACTGGTTGCTTAATCTCCCCAAACAGATTGTCCTTAGCCTTAAAATCATGGTGCTTTTGTTTCTTCTGTTCCGTTTCTTTTTCTCTTTTTTCTAAGTGAAAGACTTTTACTGACAGAATGACCTTATGAGCCTTAAAAGATCAGGAGAAACTCAAGAGAAGCAACAATGGGAGGTCACAGTGGAGTTTGTCATAGTCACACAACAGCACAGCCCAGAAAAGCTGCCTCTATAAACCCAACATAACTGTGATTTGAGCCTAGAGAGAAACCAGTTCAAGTGCAAGCAAGTTGCTACTGAGTATGTGATATGCTTGACCTAGCCCAGAAGAAGATGGACTTGGCAGTCTTGAGATACAGTGTCTTACAAGCCTAGAAGAGAATTGTTCAACTTTATGGTCTCCATTTTTTGGTCTCTATTTTACATTTGAACATACTCTCCCAGGGATTAATGCAATAGATGAGAATATTCCCTAATTTGGCAGGAATTTTTTTTAATAACCATTAAATCTGAGCTCATTTTATAAGTCAATAAACAATTATAAGCATCTACTATGTGCCAGACACTGTGCTAAGCAACAGTTCAGTTTTTTAACTTTTATCAATTTATAAGTAATAAATTTAAAGTGAAATCAGAAGCCACTATGGAACAAATTGTTTGAATACATATAATAGATGTAGAATTTTATTTTAAGTAAGCCAATTTCAACTAACAGATCAATCACATTCAGTTAAATGAAATACTTTTAATCAAAAGGTTGGAAAAAAGAAAAAAATGTGCTCAGCATTATTAGATCAAATATAGTTTTCATTTTCACTTTTATTTTGCCTACTTCTCATGCTATAAGAATGTTGTAAAGTGTTTTTTAATTTTATTTGTGTTAAAATTCCTAGACAATATTGTGTACTTCTTGGACAATTGTGAAATTCTCAATATAAGTGTATTTCTAATAAAGGTTGAAGATTAAATATCTTTGCACACTAACTAATCATGCATCTCTAGTGTATTTTAAAATTTTGTAGTAGATGTCAGGAGGGCGTATTACTTTAGTTATTTGTGCCATGGTCTTGCATTTAGTAGCATTGGGTGATTGATTTGGGATTGGTTTTGGATTTGGATTTGAATTATTTTTTTCTAAACTTGGATTGTCTTACCAGATCAATATTTTCTGATGCATGCAGTATTATAGTTTTTCAACAACAACAAAAAGTAAACCTCCCTCTGATTCTCTGTTGTAGTATTTCAGTTCTGTGTCTTAAATGGTTCATAAAAACTTTAAAAACAGTCTTTTAAATTCTTGTAATGGTGTTGATGCTTTTGAGATTTTCCATGGTATTCCTTTGTGTTTTAACAAAGAATGCTTTGTGATGTGAAATATGGCAAAAAATAGTCCCTGTGTTCAAGAAGCTCACAATCTTCTCTGTTTGCAGACAACATACTGGTATATATGGAAAGTCCCATGGATTTGGCTTAAAGGTTAATTGAAACTATCAATAATTTTAGCAAAGTAGAAAGATATAAAATAAACCCACATAAATCAACAGCTTTTTAATATGTTGCTAACAAAGTTCTACAAGAAGAGATTGAGACTCCATTTAAAATAATCACAGATAGAATAAACTACCTGGAGGAATACCTGCCAAAACAAACTCAGGAATTATGAGAACATAATTATAAAACACTTTTTATACAATAAAGTCATATCTAAAAGGCTGGAGAAATAGTAATTGTTCTTGGATGGGCAAAGCCAATATAATTTAAATGACAATCCTATTTAAACTAGTCTACTTATTTAAAGCTATCTCAAATAAACAAAAAATATTTTATTGAGTGAGAAAAAATAATAATGAAATTCATTTAGAAGACAAAAAGGTCAAACATATTGAAAAAATTAATAAAACAATAAAGGAAGACAGTCTAGCAGTACCAGATTTTAAATTATAATGTTTGTGGTAATTATTAAAATTCTCTGGTACTGGCTAAGAAATAGAAGAAATAAATGAGTGGAAGAAAGCAGATAAATAACAACAATAAAAGATTATAGTAACCTTGCGTTTAACAAAACCACAGAATTAGATTTTGGGCATAAGGAATCACTATTTGGTGAAATTGCTGGGACCATTGGAAGCTAGTTTGGCAGAAACAGTATAGACTGATACCCTAAAATATTCACTAATATCAATATGATACATTATCTAGACATAAAAGAAGATATTATAAGAAAATTAGAACAGGAAATGTATTACCTATCAGATTTATGGATAGGAGAGGAATTAATATGTCAACAAGAGAAAGAATATTGTGAAATTTAAACTGGACAATTTGGAGCACATTTAGTTGAAAAGTTTTTGCATATAAACCAGATTTTGCCAAGATAAAGGGAAAGCAGAAAATTGGGGGTGGAAATTTACAGTCTCCTAGACTTTGATTTTTTTTCTTAATGTCTCATGGAGGCATTAGTTTCTGTTTGACCAGTTATCATTTATAAGATATGGTTTTCTTGAGTGAGCTTTTGTTACTCCTTTTCCATTTGGCCAATTTTACTTTGTAAAGAGTTCTTTTCCTCAGTGAACTTTTGTACTTCTTTTTCCAAAGGGCCAATTCTGTCTTTTAAGAAGTTCTCTTCAGTTCATTTTTGTGTATCTTTGTCCTTTTAGATAGTTCTGCTTTTTAAGTTCTGTTTTTCAGTGGATTTTTGAACTTCTTTTACCAATTAGCCTATTCTGTTTTTTTAAGCATTAATTTCTTCAGGTTTTTTTTGTGCCTCCTTTTCTAAGATATTGACTCTTTTTTCATGATTTTCTTGTATCACCCTCATTTCTTTTCCCAGGTTTTCTTCCCCCGCTTTCATTTGATTTTTAAAGTCCTTTTTGAGTTTCCCCATTAATTCTTTTTGGGCTTGAAAGCATTTCCATTTCTCTTTTGGTGGCTTTGGATGCAGCAGTATGGCTTTGTTGTGTTCTTCTGAGTTTTAGTCTACCCTGTCACCAAAATAACTTTCTCTGTTGAAATTTTTGTTGCTGTTATTTGTTCATTTTCCTGCCTTTTTCTTTTAGTTTGAAAAACTCTTACAGTTGGGCTCTAACTGTGGCGAATGGAGCACGGTTCCAAGCTTTATATTCTTTGTGCAGAGCTGGCAATGGGGATTGACCATCTTTCAGTTCTTTCAGGGTGGCATGATATAAGGAGAGGTATGTTTAATACTTTCCTGGACTGTGCTCTGGTCTGTGAGTAGCCCCAAGCACTCTTCTACTCCTTTGAACTGTAACTAGGTCCCCTGCTTTCTTGCGGCTACAAATGCTGCTGTATGCTGGTGCTCCTCCTTACCCTACAATTGTGCCCTAGGATTGTGACCTGGTTCTGTGTATGGCATTGTAACAAGAGTCTTTTACCCAGAGTCAACAAAGAAAACCCTGTAATCTCCTTCTAAGCAGTGCCCTCCTCATACCATCTGTGGTTAAGATTTCCAGAAGCTTTGGTTGCTGCTTCAGCTGAACCCAAAGCCTGTTGCTTCCTGTGGGGCCTGCCCTGACATGCTGTGCTCCACCTTCACCCAGGTGCACTAGATCTCTCATGCTGGCCTTCTAAGTTGTTTTGAGCTGAAAAATTACATCACCTTGTATTTTTGTCAGTTATGCTGCTCCAGAATTTGTTTTGAGGCATTATATCATTGATTTTTGGAGGGTAATTTGGTAGAAATCAGATGGCTCCCTGTACCTCCCCAGCTATCTTGGCTCCACCACCTGATCCAACCATTTTGGAGAGCAATTTGAAATTACATCCAGAGAATTATTAAATTGTGTATACCCTTCAACCCAGCAAATATTGCTGGGTTTGTTTCCCAGGGAGATCAGGGAAAAAGGAAAAGAACTCATATATTCCAAAAATGTTTATAGCAGTTCTCTTTGTGGTGGCAAAGAATTGGAAATTGAGGGGATGCCCATTAATTGGGGAACGATTAAACAAATTGTGGTATATGATTGTGATGGAATACTACTGCTGAAGCAATGACTTGAATATTAAAAAATACTCAGAAAGAACAGAATGGGATAATGAAAAGTAAAATGAGTAGAACCAAGAAAACATTATATGGAGCTATAGAACTGAACTGGAAAAATAAGTTATGAATGTTGTCTTCAGCAATTGAACTGAAAGATGAAAACATAAAAGACTTAATTTGTAAGAACATGTTGGTCTCCCAAACTATACCTTCTGTGAGGAGAATGGGGAATGGAGGGGACACTTGTAGATGGGATGTATCATGTAAATATGAAGAAGAATAAGCTAAAGTTATTAGATATTTGTGTTTTCATTTATATACAATATTCTTTTTCTTTGTATGTGGAAATGCTTCTTTTATTTGGCTTTGTTAAATCTGGAATAAAAAAAATTAAATTGAAAAAAGAAGTTCAGCATCTAATGGGGGAGGCAACAAGCAAACAAATATGTACCAATAAGTTATATACTAGATAAATAGGAAATAATTAACAGATTTAAGGTAATAGAATTATGAGAGGATGGGAACAGCTTCTTGAAGAAGACAGAATTTATTTGGGACTTTGAAGGAAGAGAATGTCCAGATGACTTGTATTTGTTTGTTTGTTTTTACTGTGGTTCTTGCTGTATCCTTTCAGAAAATACTCCTTTATAAAAATATTCTATGTTAATTGCTTAACAATCATCAATTCTGCATGTTCTCTGTATGTTATTCTATATGCTACCAACAAAATTCTGCAGGAAAATAGAGATAGAGAAAAATCTTTTAAAATATCAAATCTATAAAATATTTGAGATTCTACTTCTGAAGATACACAGGAAAAATATGAATACAATTACAAGGCAGTTTTTATGGAATTTAAACACACAGATCTAAATAACTAGAAAAATAATAATTCCTCGTGTGTAGGTACAGACAAATGTAATAAAATGATACTTCTTAAATTAATTTACTCAGTTCCATACCAATCAAACTATCAAAAGACTTTTTTAAAATCAAGAAATAAAAAATGGGGGGAGGGCAGCTGGGTGGCCCAATGAATTGAGAGCCAGACCTAGAGATGGGAGGTTCTAGGTTCGAATCTGACCTCAGACACTACCTAGTTGTGTGACCTTGGTCAAGTCACTTGACTACTATTGCCTAGCTCTTACCACTCTTCTGCCTTGGAGCCAATACACAGTATTCATTCCAAGACAGAAGGTAAAAGTTTTATAAAAAAATGTTAAATGATGTTTGAAATTCATCTATAGGGGAAAAAAACAAATCAAGAATCTCAAGGGAAATAATGGGGCAGAGTAGAAAAGGGGAAGGTCTAGAAGTATTATATCAAAATTTAGTATATTACAAAAAGTAATCATTAAAATGATTTGTTATTGGAAAAAAATCTTTATATAAAAAACCGCTGATAAGTCTAATTTCTCAAATCTATAAGGAGCTAAGTCAATTGTGCAAAAAAATCAAGCCATTCCCCAATTGATAAATGGGCAAAGGACATGAATAGGCAGTTTTCAGATAAAGAAATCAAAACTATCGATAAGTACATGAAGAAATGTTCTAAATCTCTCATAATTAGGGAAATGCAAGTCAAAACAACTCTGAGGTATTACCTCACAGCTAGCAGATTGGCTAATATGATAGTAAAGGAAATTAATAAATGTTGGAGGGGTTGTGGCAAAATTGGGATCCTAATTCATTTCTGGTGGAGTTGTGAATTGCTCCGATCATTCTGAAAGGCAATTTGAGATTATGTGCAAATGGCTTCAGAAGATAGTCTGCTCTTTTATCCAGATATACCACTGCTAGGTTAGTATCCCAAAGAGATAATAAAGAAAAATATGTGTACAGAAATATTTATAGCTGCGCTCTTTGTAGTGGCAAAAAACTGGAAAGTGAGGGAATGCCCCTCAATTGGGGAATGGCTGAACAAATTGTGGTATATGATGGTAATGGAATACCATTCTGTTGAAAGGAATAATGAACTGGAGGAATTCCATGTGAACTGGAATGACCTCCAGGAATTGATACAGAGTGAAAGGAGCAGATCCAGGAGAACATTGTACTCAGAGAGAGATACACTGTGGCACAATTGAAAATAATGAACTTCTCTACTAGTAGCAATGCAAAAATCCAGAGCAAGGCTGAGGGACTTATGAGAAAGAAAACTATCCACATCCAGAAAAAGAACTGTGGGAGTAGAAAAGCAGGAGAATTTTGCATTGACTATGGGAGGAAGGTGGGAGTAGGGGAGGGAAAGAACATGAATCATGTAACCATGGAAAAATATTCTTAATTAATTAATTAAAAATAAATAAATTTTTAATAAATGATTTGTTAATGCTTAAAGAATTGTTCTATGAAGCAATCTTCAGTAGTTTCATTAACATGGCATTACATAAACAATGAATTTAAGTCATATTATGATTTCATTTTACTGACTCATCTGAACCATAAACAATTTTTAAAAATTATTTAGCTCTGTGTCTATTTCTTTAAGTAATAATTTTAGTTTTATTTACATAGCTCCTATTTATATTTTGGAGGTAGATTGATAGCCAAGTATTGTATACATTCTGATGATTTAAAATTAAATTTCCTTTTTTTCTCTTTTTTGTGGGGTTTTTATTGACATTATATAGAAGTGCTAATGATTTTAGTAGATTTATTTTATATTCTGAAACTCCTGACATTGTTAATTATTTCAAATAATATTTTAAGTGACTGTTTAATCATACTTGTAAAAAGTGATTAGGTTTCTTTGCCTATACTCATTCCTTCAGTTCCTTTTTCTTGTCTTATTGCTATAGTTACTATGTGTGATGACAATGGACAGCCTTCTTTGAACCTTGATTTTATTGGAAAGGATTATAGTTTATCATGTATATGAAACACTTGGCAGTATGTGCCTATATACATATATACACAGTGCCTGGAACATCTATTGACATATCAAAAGATTTTTTGTTGGTTCGTTATTAGTGTGTTTATTTAAGTTTACACTTTTCCTAATCTTAAACCAAAACTATGTTCCTGGTAGATATCCAACCTGGTAGATATCCAAGGTCATATGTTCTTTTAATCCCTTTGCTAATATTTCATTTAACATTTTTGCATTTATGTTCACTAGGGAGATTGTTATACAGTTTTCTTTTTTCTATTGGGATTCCCTACTTGGTTTATGTACCTAGACCAGTGTTGGGCAAACTACAGCCCACAGGCCAGATGGGGCCCCCTGAAATGTTCTATCTGGCATCATGTCATTATTCCTAATCTGACGAATACAATGAGTAGGATACAAATACAATGAAGCCTCGAAAGACTTGCCTTAGAAACAGACAGACAGATGAACATTTCCTTTCCTTTGGCCCCCACTTTAAAAATTTTGTCACTGACCTAGACCATACTTCTGTCATAGAAAGAATTTGGCAGAATCCCTTCTTTTGCTGTTTCTGAAAATAGTTAATTAAATATTGGAACTAATTGTTCTTTTAATGTTTGACATAACTAATTTGTAAATCCACCTAATATTATACCTTATTTTTCTCTCTTAAATTTATCTTTTGTTCAGTTTCTTCCTCTGAAATTTGGTTGCTTAAACTCTCTATTTCTTATTCTATTAATTTGAGCTTTTTTATTTTTTGTAAATATTTATTTCATTTAGGTTGTCAGTTTTACTGGCATAAAGTTGAACAAAATAAACAGTTTTTAAGGAAGAAATCCAAGATATCAATGGCATATAAAAATGCTCCAAAGCACTAATATTTAGAAAAATGCAAATTAAAACAACTCTGGAATTCTGCCTCACACACATGAGATTGGTGAGGCTGACAAAAAAGGAAAATAATAAATATTGGAAGAACTACAGGAAATCAGTCATTAAATGTGTTTTTGGTGGAGCTGTGAATTAGTCTAGCCATTTTGAAAAGCAATTTGGAAATTTGCCCTAAAAGTTACCACATTGTACATTCACTTTGAGACAGTGATACCATTATTAAGGTCACATATATATCAAAAACAAAGAAAGAAAAAAATTACCGATATGTGGAAAAATATTTAAAGCTACTTTTTTTGTAGTGATAAAGAGCTGCAAACTAAGGAGGTACTCAACATCTGAAAAACAGGGCACTGAGAATATAAAGAAGGGCAAAAAATGCAGCTCCTCTCTAATCTAATAAGAGACAAATCATGAAAACAATTATGTATAAACAAGGAAGAAAGATAAAGAGATGGTGAGATAGATTGATAGGTAGATAGATGGAGAGAGAGGAAAGAGAGAGAGAGAGAGAGAGAGAGAGAGAGAGAGAGAGAGAGAGAGAGAGAGAGGTTGAGAGAGAGA
>NW_025385242.1:0-1584 GCF_016433145.1 Gracilinanus agilis
TGGTTGCAGGCCCAGCTCTCTTGCCTTTCTGAATATCGTATTCCAAGACTTGTGATCTTTTAGCGTGGAGGCTGTGAGATCCTGTGTGATCCTGATTGGTACTCCTTGATATTTGAATTGTTTCTTTCTGGCTTCTTGTAAGATTTTTTCTTTTGCTTGGAAACTCTTGAATTTTTCAATTATATTTCTGGGTGTTTTCTTTTCTTGATCGAATGCCGCAGGTGTTCTATGAATCCTTTCAATGTCTATATTGCCCTCTTTTTGTAGGACTTCAGGGCAATTTGGCTGAATTATTTCTTTTAGTATGGAGTCCAGGTTTCTATTAATTTCTGTTTTTTCTGGAAGACCAATTATTCTCAAATTGTCTCTTCTAGACCAGTTTTCTTGGTCTGTCATTCTCTCATTGAGATATTTCATGTTTCCTTCTATTTTTTCACTTTTGACTTTGTTTCATTTGTTCTTGTTGTCTTGAGAGATCATTAGCTTCTACTTGCTCAATTCTAGCCTTTATGGATTGATTTTCGGCTATAATCTTTCGGTTTTCGGCCATAATCTTCTGGTATTCCTTTTCAATCTGGTCATTTCTGGTGTTCAATTGCAAGATTCTACCTTTTAAACAATTATTTTCTTGCCAGATCTCTTCCATTTTCCTCAAAATCTCAGTTTTGAACTCTTCCATAGCTTGTGAGGAGTTTTCCTTTTTTGAGGAGGGTACGGATGCTTTTTTGTTCTCCTCCTCTGTTTGCTCGGTTCTCTGGATTTTCTTTGTGTAAAAGTTGACGAGTGTTAAAGGCTTCTTTTTCTTGTTGTTATTCTTTCTCTTCTGAGCTTCCTGAGACTGGGTAGCCATCATTAGCCCAGCAGCTTCTCAGGTTTATCCTCGCGCTCAGTGTCTGTCCTCTGTCTATTGGCTCCTGAGGTCTGAGTTCTGGTTTTTTCCAAGGTCAAGCCCCCTAGTGGACTCCCTTGCTTCATCCTCTGCAGGAGGTTCCTTTACAAGTCTCAGGGCACTGCTTCCAAAGTCGTATACCTGTCCACGCTGGTTCCCCACTCAGGTTTTCAGAGCTTTAGTTCCTGGCTGTGTCTGCCTTCACCCATGCCTCCGCCGGTGCCTGTGCTCTCAGCCCACGTTCTGCGCCCTGCGTCCACTCTCTGCTCCCGCTCTCAGATTTCGTATGCGTTCTTTGGCTTATTGGGGTCTTAAATTTTGCTGCTCTCAGGAACAGGCCCCGGAGCTGCCAATGACTCGATGGGTGCCCCAAACTTGCTCTATTTCTTTTTAGCTGGCTTCGGCACTATAGATGTTGTGTGTGGAGGGGGTGGGGGTGGGGTGGTTGCTCAGTCTGTGATTTAGTGAGAGCTGTTTCACCCCTTCATAGCATGGAAATGCCTCGATTCCACGTACCTTCCCGCTGTGCCCTGTTGTGAGTTCCTCCATTCATCTGGACTTTTTTTTTATGTCCCCTTGAGGAGTTTTGTGTGTTTTGGCCAGGAGAGGTTAAGAGCTGCTTCTTACTCTGCCGCCATCTTAACTCGGAACCTTAACATTTACTTTTGAACATACATTTTTATAGACACTAATGA
>NW_025385243.1:0-2598 GCF_016433145.1 Gracilinanus agilis
TATATATATATATATTCCTTTCCTTTGTGATATATATGTTTATCACTGGATAGAGGTTCCAAATAATACCAATTTATTAGGAAATGGATGTATTAATACCTCAAATTTTTTGCTGTCTAGGAACTCAATGTTGTACTAACTGCTATGGAAATTCTTAAGAATGATAGCACCACTCCCAATCTCAGCTACTTTACAGACTAGTTGAGGAAAACACATGTATACCAATGAGAAGACAACCAGCAAAATAAGGTAAAATACAGTATAATAAGTATTTGGAATCTCTTAAAGATAATAGATGTAAAATGAGTCAGAAAAAGGAAAAGTTGCTACAGATGGCCAGATTGAATTAAGGAAAAGATTCCTATCCCTAAAGTCATGAGAGACAACATGATACAGAAGGAAATGACCTGACTGCAGTTTGGGGACCTGTATTCTGATTCCATATCTCTTACCATTTGTGTGACCTTGGGCAAGTTCCTCTTTGTCCCTCAATTTCCTCTTCTACAAAGTAGGGTGTTGCACTAGATGACCAATGAGTTCCCTTCCAATCCTAGATATGTGATGCTTGGATTTAGAAATAGCATGTTACTAAATGGCACAAGATAGATAAACATGTAGCCATCATGTTCTTTTGTTGTCTGTTATATATTCATGATACTATCATCTTCCAGAATAAGCATCTGGATCTCACAAAAGTGGTCATATAATTCCATCAATAAGAAAGAAACTCATCTTCTATGTTATCCTATTAGTCTAAGAAGAATATTATTGTCCATTTGTCTTGAGGGTTGGGCTTGGTGACTTAGAGTTTTTTAAATATAGAAAAATAATTAGACAGAATTAGGAGAAGGGGATGGTTATCAGTCTGATGGAATCACTGGTCCTTCAAAGCATTGCTATTTAATGGGGGAATAATCTAATTTAGATCTTAAACTTACTATTCTGGGTTGAATTCCATAGCATCCATATATAACATCCATTAGGACTAAGATATTAGGCAGAATTCTTCCAGAGATATAGGGATTGAAATAAATTAGCTAGTGTTCTGTTAGAGTGCATCAATATAACAGTTTTTGAGGGATTCTGAGGATTCAATCACTTCTCAATTCAATTCAAATCAATTCAACAAACAATTTATGAAACTCCTACTAGCTGCCAGACATTGTGATAGGAGCTGAGGACAAAAAATAAAATAAAATAAAAGTCTTTTACGTCAATTTAAAATTTTAATGGGATCTTAAATCTCCAACCATTTCACTGGGATAAAATTATATGTACAAAAAATGCAAATTATATGAATATGTGATTTTATTTCTTTCAATTGGACATTCCAAGAGAAGAAATTCCTTTATCAGTGGAGGTCAGTAACTTTTCTGAAAATTATAATCTTAGAAATTTTCTGAGAGTACTGACAGATTAAATGATTTGTTTGCTGAGGGACACAAACTAATATATATTAGAAATGGGACATGAAGCAAGCCTAGAGGTCTATTCTCTACCAACTATACCAGGCTAGCTCTTGATATAAAATACATACTAATTTATTTCCAGGGGAAAGATAACGGTCTATTTTTACAAGTTTAGCCTGCTAAGAATAGCTTCTGAACAGTGCAGTAGAAATGTAGAAGCATAAGTAGCATGTAGTATGTAGAAGTACATTGTACAAGAATTAGAAAGTCGTGTTGAGGAAGCAGGGCAGAAATTAAGTCTCTGGAACTGTTTGATTATCAAGGAAGGAATCTATGGAGTCCTAGATCTGGGAAGTTGTAAAAGGTTGAGACATTTCTGATATATTTATCCTCAAAAACTTCAGAGTTTAAATCTTATTGATCAATGTTATAGGGATTAATAAAGAGAAAAAAGGGACCTAGGTACCTAAGAGACAAATCAGACCTGATCATTGATAACTATGAAGGACCCACCTGTGGAAAGAAAGAAGGAAGGAAGGAATGCAGAGAGGAAGGAAGACAATCATATACTTGATGTCATCTATAGTTCCTTCTGTCTCTATAATTCAATTAACAATTCTAGTTTCATCCTTTAATTATTTATCCATCTTCAGAGACAATGCAAATCCACTTATGACACATTTCCCCTTGTTTTCATCATCTTTGGACATCATGTTCAATTTATTAACTCCTTCAATGACTTTTATTTTTAACCTGTCTCACAGGCTTCCATTCTCCCCCATTCTCTACTATCACTCTCAGCAACTTCAATCTTCAATGCCCTATAAGGCAAATATATTTGGATGCCTAAACTTAACTCAATTCCCACAACAAATTATGACCTTTGTCTTCAAATATACTTTTCCTGATTTTTGTATTTCTATCTATGGCAATACTATTCTAATATATAGCAACTTAATGTTATTTTTAACTCATTTCTCCCTCATTTCTCATGTCAAGATATTTCTAAAATTATCTCAGGACTACTTTCACAATATTACTCCTTTCTTGTTCAACCATCATTTACCATTCCACTGGAATATCATAGATAACCTTGTTTTAATTATTTTTTCCATCTCACCCATTCTTCACATATATGTGTGAGATATCTCTCTCTCTCTCTCTCTCTCTCTCTCTCTCTCTCTCTCTC
>NW_025385244.1:0-12846 GCF_016433145.1 Gracilinanus agilis
GAGAGAGAGAGAGAGAGAGAGAGAGAGAGAGAGAGAGAGAGAGAGAATTATGAACTCAAAGTGAAAAGAAAAGAATAAAAAAAGTATGTGTACATGTGTGTATATTTGCACACACAAACATTGTTCCTACTTTCAAGGAATTTACATTCCATTAGGAATATAGGATGTGGGAATAAGGCATATATCTTAACAATAATATAGTTGTTCAAGAATGGAATATTCTAACACAGTGTGGTAAAGCATATCTGCCTGATGATAATGATATTTATTTTTAAGCAAGACTGGGATAGTTTCCTTTTAAGAAGGCAAAGAGGTCATCCTTAGCATTTGGTTGGACTCAGTTTCCTCATCTCTATGATGGGAATAATAGCATCTATGTTATAGTGTTGTTGTGAGAATCAAGTGAGATTATATATAGTGTGCACATATATATTTCCCTTTGCAAACCTTAAAGTGTTATAGAATTACTAGCTATTATTATGAACAATGATCTAATTTAATAAAAGTCTATCAAAGGTCCACCATGTACAAGGTGTTAAGGACATAATGATAACAACAAAGCAGTACTTGCTCTCAAAGAGCTTATTTTCTCCTTGGGATATACAACATATACAAAATTAAGTCAGTAACAAATATATTTAAATCAATACAAAAATTTAAAGGAGAAAATATTAATCTAAGACCTACTCTGCATGTTATAGTTTCTTTAAAAATTCTAAATAAAATAAGTCTGAATTCACAGAAATTGACATTTTATCTGTCTATATGAAACGGTATAGTTTTCAACATGTTATCTTCTCATTGTTAGTAGTAGTTCAAGGACTTAAAAATATGCTTTGTTTAAGAACAGCGCATCAAAACCTTTGAGTTGAGAAGGATAATATGTGACATACAAAGTTATATGATGTTTCAAAGAATGATAGTGCAGTAGGTAACATTTTGATCTAGGTCAACACTGCATGCAAGGGTAGCAATACAACTTTGGTAGCCTTTTTGAGATTGGTTTTGTTCATTTTGGGGGTCATGCAGCAATCAAGCAGCCTAGCTTCAATGGTCCAAGGTGTCTGAGTGTTTCCCATCTGTGTATCCTACCAGGAGTATTGCCCATGTCAAATAGGACATCATCAGTCAATCTGTTATGAGTGTTCCCCAAAGAATGTCCCATGTCTGTGACTATGGTGCTGAATCACCACAGATATTAAGTACCTTCTGAGAATACCTCACACTGTGCATTATTAGGTCTATATTAGTGACATATTGTCTTCTACTAGATAGGGCTATATAGGCAGGAGTCAGGTCTTCATTGCATTATATTATCCTATATCCAGGTCTACGCACAACCTAGTCCCAATTCATAGAATGTGATAGTAAAGTGGCTGTTTGTCCTAAGGTTTTGAAGAGATGGCATCACAGGGCTGATGTCTTAACTTGTATGTGGATTGATTTAAGTGATACAGAGTTATACAAGTCATCATCTTCACTCTTTCTAGAGTCTTCAAATTCTAGTGGCAAGACAAAAGTCAGGATGACTGGCGATGGTCTGGGATGCGATGGATGACATCGACTTCTTTGATGACTGACCAAACTCTAAGCATTCCATTGTGCCTACTTCAGCTGCTTTCATGGTGATTGAAACAAATTGTTCTCATATGCCCATGCTGCTAAGGGAAGTCTTCACATGCTTGGGGTAGACATCCCCCTAACTACTAACAGGGATGAGAACTCTTGACTACTCATGACCAGACTTAGTCCATCTACTGAAATAGTTTTACCTGGATGTGGTCACTAGACATCCTACAGTTTCTTGGAGCCACAGGTGAGAGTTGAGTGCCAGGTACACACCAAAGATGGATGGGCAGCCCTAAAAAGGGCTTGGCAAGTCCTCATACCAGAGATGCTAGTCCATGTATATCCCATAAACTGTAGGAAAGCTGCTAAAATAATGGGAGAAATAAGATTACCACCTTCCCTTAATTTCTCCTTTTAATTTTCTTTGCTTAAAGATAAGATAATGAATACTTCCCCATCTTAGGACCAAAAAGAGAGTAAACTTGTTTGAACTCATTTGAAGCTGCCTTTATTTGGAATTGCTTATACTCTAAAGAAGTCGATTAAGGGGTTAATGGGAGCATTTTCTACCTTCTGTGTCTTGTTAGAACTGTCTTGGGGATTGTCAGTCTTACTTCATGGACTATCACAGAAGTTGAGATGGTGCTGAAGCCATCAGGTCACCTCTTGTCTCTTCAGATTTGTTAAATTGTCTCTTGAAGGCTTTCTTCCTCAGATTCAACTTTTAGAATGAATGAGAGAGAAAATAACTGATTTTCCCAGAAACACTCTTCCTCACAATCTTGTTCAGTGTGTGTCTTGGTTTCTCTTCTTATCAGTGCTCAGTGTTTAGATTTTTACTGCTGCATATTTTTATAAATTATTTCATGATGTTTCATGTTTAGAAACTATCATGAAGGTGGGAAACATAATATGAATTAATATTTCAAAAGTTCCCCCCAAAGTCCTTTTTAGTTATAAGAGTTTCTAATATGTATAAAAGCGATTCTGCGTTTTGTTGACCCAAATTATAGGATTCAAATAGCACATTTAAAGTTTCAAATGTTAAGCATGATTTATAATTGAACAGCTAGGTGGTACAGTAGATAGAATGCCTAACTTAGAGTCAGAAAGACTTTTGTTCTTAAACATGTAATAGCTGTGTGACCTTGGGCAAGACATTTACTTATCTGTAAAATGGGGATAATAATGGCACCTACCTCTCAGGCCTATTGTGAAAATTAGCTAAGATAATAATTGTGAAGTGTCTAGCACAGTGCTGCTATATAATAAGTATTACATAAATATTATCTACTGCTATTATAATTAAAAATATATGGTCTCTGTATATCTCTAATATCTCTCTTGTCTCTTTAGTGGATGTCTTACCTTATATTACCAAACTTCTCTGAAGGAAAATTGTCTGAAATTTGTAGAGGAGTCTTGTGTATGTATAAAGAGCATTAATTACATGTCTATGGATATATATTTAAGAATAATCATAACATCATTTGGATTATTTTACTAATATTCTGACTGAGAGTCAGTATGATACAATGGATAGTGAGTTCAAGACCCATCACATATATAGTGTGTACCCTGTGCAAAGCTCTAAGATTATATTTTTCATAACTGGTAACAATTAGCATTTTTAGAAGGAATTTTCCATTTGGGGAGTTACTTAGACTTAGGGAGTGTAGGCATAGTTAAAAAGTTAATTGCTAGGGGCAGCTGGGTAGCTCAGTGGAGTGAGAGTCAGGCCTAGAGACAGGAGGTCCTAGGTTCAAACCCGGCCTCAGCCACTTCCCAGCTGTGTCACCCTGGGCAAGTCACTTGACCCCCATTGCCCACCCTTACCAATCTTCCACCTATGAGACATTACACCGAAGTACAAGGGTTTAAAAAAAAAAGATCCACAAAAAGTTAATTGCTGTTGTATTTTCCTTTCAGTGATGTTGCATCATCCCTTTTAACAATTTAATTCAACCAATACCTTTTGAGTACCTACTGTGTGAACATGGTGCAGTGAATAGAACACTGTTCCAGAAATCAGAAAGACATATTACTGAATTCAAATCTAGCTTCAGACACTTACTAGCTGTGTGACCCTGGGTTAGTTACCTAATCCTATTTACCTCAGTCCTTCATCTATAAAATGAGCTGGAGAAGGAAATGAGCAAACCACTCCCATATCTTTGCCAAGAAAACCCCAAATGGGGCCATTAAGAGTCAGACACAGTTGAAAAATGACTAAACAACAACAGCAATAACAATTATCTCTCCAGGGAAGTGAGGAAAGTCCCACTTAAAGTTTTAGTCATTACTCTCCATGGTTTATTTTTCTCCAATAAATGTCCCTTTAAACAAAGTTCTGCATTGCCTAAGGTGGGGGACTGGACTTTAAGTCACTTAACCCTCTTTGCCTCAGTTTCCACATTTATAAAAGAAGGTGGAGAAGGCAATCTTTGGATACTGGAGAAGTATCTTTGCCAAGAAAACTCCAAATAGGGTGGTGAAGAATTGACACAACTGAAAAACAACACAATAAAAACCTAGTGTGTACAAGGTACCATGATGGGTCTTGTAGAGGAAAACTGGTAGGAATAAGATATGATGCTTTCTTCAAGGAGATTATAAGGAGAAATCAACCTTGTACCAAAATAGCTATAATGCAAGGCAGAATGTCAAAAACTATAAGAAGTACCAAGTATAAGAAGTACAGTGGAGGGAGAATTCACTTCCAGTTGGAGGACAGAACATCTTTTGATTAACAGCATTCCTTCAGAGTAGCTCATTTGGATTGGCTGTGAAGTCTGGTCACGTAACAGAACTAAGTATTTGGTTTAGATCTTGGACAAAAGATATAACCTTGACCTCATTAGTATTCCATGATCACCAGTAATAGACCTCATATGGGAACATTTTCTTTATTTTGCTTTAGCCACTCTAGATGTTTTTTAATTAAAGAATTTCCTGGAGAGCATGTATTCTAACACTTTTAGGACTCATCGATTTTAGATCAGAGCCATTTCTTTTCCTTTAAATCCTTTAAAAATGCTATTGAACTTAGTAGCACAATTAGAGCAAATTTTGTAATTTCTTTTTATCATCATCATCATTATTATTTGCTATAAGTTGCAGGGAGTTCCCTATGCTAATGAAATCAAAGGTTCAATTCCCATCCCAAATTCTTGAGATAAAACATACATATAAATAGATTGGGGGCACATATGATTGGTGGATTAAGATGAAGACAAATGAGTGGGAAGAATTATTTTTGCCTGAGATTGTTGTCTGCATTGTTTTTGTATTTAATCTGATTGAGGTCTCATATCTAAAATATGTAGAGAACTTTCCTCGAATTTTTGGGAGTAATAGCCATCCCCCAATTGGTAAAAGGGCAAAAGATATGAACAGTGTGTTTTTAGATGAAGAAAGCAAAGCCATATATAGGTACATGAAAAGATGTTCTAAATCACTACCGATTAGGGAAATGCAAACCAAAATAATTCTGAGGCATCGACTCACACTGTCAGATTGAACCTATATGTTCCAAAATATTTAAGCAGCCCTCTTTGTGGTGGCAAAGAACTGGAAATCAATAGGGTGTCCATCAGTTGGGGTGCCTAAAATATTAACCATTCCTTAATGTTGGCTAAACAAATTATGGTATATTATTGAGAGTGAATACTAGTACACCGTAAAAAATGATGAGGAGATTTCAATTAAAAAAACTTGGAAAGAACTGTATGAGATAACAAAGAGTGAAATGAGTAGAACCAAGAGAATATTATACACAGTTATAGATTTAACATTTGAAGAATAACTTATGAATGTTTATGTGCAAAGAATGAACTGAGAAGTGGAAACCCAAAAAACCATAATCTATAATCTATATCATTTGCAAGATTTTGCCTTCTGTGATGTGGGGAGAAGAGGAAAGTTCTGAATAAAAAAAACAAATTAATTAAAAAAAGAAATGTAGGCTAGACAATCAGAGTTTGGGTGGTTGTGTGTGTGTGTGTGTGTGCATGTATGCATGTGCATGCATGCTTATCTGTGTGTATTTTCAAGTTGTTCCACAACTTAGGTCTTGAAATACCTGACCAGATAAATCAGCAACTTTTACAATGAGGCACTGTATTCATTGAGCTGATGCTTGCTCTTTATTCTTGCAGTTTTCCATGGGCCTCTGCTGGGAGAAACAGGATTGGAGCATCTATTGACTTCCACCAGCTGTTGCTTGCCAATTCTGTTCCCTGACAGGTAGCAAGCTGTGTACTTGGCTGCAAAGAATCTCAAATAGTTCAGATGTGCCTCAGGGAGGTAACTGCTTAGCCTAAGCAATTCAAAGAAGTACTATTATGCTTTGCACTGCTCAGAAAGTCACCACATCTGTTTCATATTTTTGGTTTTTAGAGCTGAACTAGAGTGGAGAAATAAACACACAGCTTTGAATATAAAGTATAAACAAGTCCAGGGCACACAGATGAGCATATTGTACATAACTCAGTAAAAATTTTCATAACGAGCCTTTCTTTGGGTAAAGTGAGAAACATTTCTGAAGTTAATCAAGATTTTTTTAAAAGATTTAATAGACAAAATTATCCATTTAAATGTCAAGCCAGCCTATCATTTCCCCTTAAAACTATTATAGTCAATTGTTAAGACCCTCCTATGGCAATCATATGACCTATTGCAAATATTTGGGGATTCAGCTACAGAACATTAGAACTGCCAATGGTAGTTATTTTTAAAAACCTTTTGGATGGAGCAATCTAAAAAACATCCAAGGCAGTGAATTAGAACTTCATGAACTATTTTCAGCTCTTATTCTGTTTCAGATGTAAACGAAGTCATTTGGTTCCTAAGTGTATGTAATATATGATGATTATCTTTTTAAAAATGTAATTCAGCAGAAAATACCTCTTAATTTGAATTTAGCACTGTGTTAATGGCAATTCTGAGCTTCGTAGGCATCTGGCTTCTAACAGAGTGAGGTCCTTTGAGTTTAAAAAAACTTTTCTTCTTTGACAAAATAATAATAATAATAAAAAATCCACTCTGAAACAAAGAGGTAAAACACACAGGACTCCAAAGCTATCAGTTATAATAGCAGACTCATTTCTACTAAAAAAAGAAATTAAAGCAAACAAACAAACACAACCACCAGTACTCACTCTCTCACTCACTTCCCTTCTTGTTCTATCATGGGCGGTTCTAGAAAGCCAACACTATTTTACCTGGGAGAACAATAGCTATTTGATTTAGGGCCTTTCTGAGTTTGATAAGCATTATTGGGAAAACATGTATACACAAATTTTCCCTTGAAGAGGAACCAGAGAGTAGAGATGCTCACTTTGTAACTGATTTGGAGTGACAGGGGTTTAGTGTAGCCCTGCAGTTACTGACCTAGAGCATTCATGATTTTATGCCTTGAGCTAGAAAGAATACATTATTCTATTCCCTTTCTCTGTCATTTTAAATCTGTAAAGGAATTGTGCAGTTTTTTATACTTGAAGCCTGCTATTCTATTGTTAACATATTATTTTTTTATGGGCTGTCAAAGATTAGAACAAGGGGTTGCCCAGTGCAAATGGTAGTTTTTTTTTTGTTTCATTCAGAAACCAGTAAAACACTTTATACAGGGAATCTTAAGTGTATTTGTTAATTACAGTGATCACATAGTCTTTCAAATGCTAATGGTCTGACTCAGATTTTGGTTGGTTCAGTACAGTTAGAACTTATGATTAAAGAATGGTATAGCTTTAGAGTTGCTTTGCTACCATCTGTGTGAACCAGGCAATAACTGTGTGCAGATGGTTGTGATTCAGAGACAGGTTGCCACTTGCAAAAAAAAAAGGGTATGTTTCAGTTATTTTAATAAGATTTATTGCTGCAGTCACAGTTAAATGCTTGAACCTTAATGATAATTGCTTCTAATCCTTCAAGAAAAATGATTAGAATTTAATAAACTTCAAGAAGGTTATTTTACTATAAAGTTTAGAAATAACACAAAGGTAGGCTTTATGCTTTCCCCTCATTTAATAACCTATAATGATATTTTTTTGTTTTGTTTTGCTTTTTTACAAATGACCATCTTGTAAAAATGGATGATTCTTTCCTTTCTACTTTCAAAGTATAGGGTGATATTATAATCACTGGATAAACAGATGAAAATAATGGTCATGTGGGCATGACTCATTTTGAATACATGTGTATATATACTTTAAAATATATTGATATTAATTATCTATCTTTTATCTGTCTGTCTTCTGTCTTGAGTGGAGGTTTTGTACTGCACCCTATCTGCTACTGATAGACTAATTCTTCAAAATAATAATTTGAGGACCAGATTAGATGAGGAAGTTAGTGGATATAAATAGTCAGAGAGAGTAAATTAGGAAGTGTCACAATCTGAAAGAAGACTCAGTGAGGAGTCTGTAGATTTTGGGAGTAGATTAGAGGGAAAAGTTTAGGGTCATCTTTCCCTCTGGTCCCTCTACCCTTTCTGAGTTAATGAATAAACCAATTAACTGTTTACATATCATCAAAAGAAGCAGTCAGATTGTGTTAAACTTCATCAACTTGCAGGTGAAGCCTACCACCTGGCCTCCAGCCTATTAACACCTACCACCGGGTTCATCACTGGCCTAAACTTTGAGCACAATTTACTTATCTCAGGTTAAGTCACCTATTTCAAATGACATGCCCCTTAAATATGTATATATTTAAGTTATCAAAAGATAGATGATATCTAAGGAAATAAATTCAGTTAGCGGTTTTTGCCCCCTTTGTATTGTATGGGAATAATTCTTGAAGGTGAACCAAAAAGTGCAGCAATAAACCAATTTAATACTTTTGAAAGTTTAAGTTAAGATGGACATACAATTGTTCCCCACAATCAAAGTATAAAAATAATTTATAACCTCAGAAAAAGAAATGATATACAACTTTTAAAATTCTTTAAAAAATTTTATTTATTTACTAAAAACCCTTATCTTACATCTTAGAATCAATTCTGTGTATTGATTCCAAGGCAGAAAAATGGCAAGGAATAGGCATTAAGGGTTACACAGCTAGGAAGTGTCTGAGATCAGATTTGAATCCAGGACCTCCCATCTCTAGGTCTACTTCTCAATCCATTGAACCACATGTTTGCCCCCTATTTATTTTTAACATTTTTTCTTTTAAATTTTGAATTCTAAATTTTCTTCTTCCCTCCCATCCTCTCTGATACCCACTGAGAAGGCAAGCAATACATATCTACTACATAAAGGAAATTATGCAAAACATTTCCATAGTAGCCTTATTTTTTTAAATGCAAGAAAAATAAAATGAGAAAATTATATTTCAATTTGTACCCAGGGTTCACTTGTTCTCTTTTTTATTGTCATGAGACTTTTGGAATTGTCTGAGGTGATTATATTGATCAGAGTCACCATGTCTTTAACAGTTGATCATCATTAAAACATTGCTGCTTCTGTTCATAATGATTGCCTGGATCTTCTTGTTTCCCTTTGCATCCGTTCATATAGGTTTTGGTATCTTTATCTGAAACCACCTTCCTTGCTATTTCTTATAGCACAGCAGTATTTCATCAAAATCATATGCCATAATTTGTTTAGCCGTTTTTTCTTACGACTATAGATAGCTTTGATTTCTTCTTCTGAAAAGTGCCTATATCATTTGATCATTTACCAACTGGGGAATGATTCTTATTTTTATAAATTTGTCTCGGTTCTTCAATCAGTATAAATTTAAGAAATGAGGCCATTATCATAGAATCTTCTGTGAAATTTCTGATAGTACTTCATTGTCTATGATACCTTTTAGTATTCTGTAGTTTCCCTGATTATCTCTTTTAAATAAATCTATTCATCCCTGCCTTTTTAACTTTTTTACTTTAGCTGAACCATGTTAGATTTGACTATATCCCATTATTTTAACTCTGTATTTGTCTTTGTGTTTTCAAATGTGTTTCTTATAAACAACATATTGTTGTATTCTGGTTTCTGATCGTTTTTGCTCTCTGCTTCCATTTTATGGGTGAGCTTATATCATTCATCTTCACAGATTGATTATTGTGTATTTCCCTCAGTCACATTTTTTTGTTTTTTTCCCCTTCTCTTTTTATCCTGTTTCTCTTTAAAAGTGTATTTTACTTCTGATCATTGCCTCCCTTAATTTGCCTTTGCTATTATCACCCACCCACCCCACATTCTCTTGTTCTCTTCCCCTCCTATTTCCCTATTGGATAAGTTATATTTCTATAAGCAAGTGATTATGTATGTGTGTGTGTGTGTGTATATGTGTGTGTATATATATATATATTTTTTTTTCTTCTCTCTTTGAGGCAATTCCAGTGAGGTCCAAGCATTACTGCCACCCCACCTCCATTTCTACTTCTGTTATAAAAGTTCTTCCTTGAGTGCCTCTTTTATGTGAGAAAAATTTCTCCTTTCTATCTTTCCCTTCCCCCTTCTCCCAGTGCCTCCCTCTTTCCCACTGCTTCAATTTTTTTTTGGAGATCATTCTAACATAATCTACTCACTCCTGTGCCCTCTTCTGTGTAGAATCTTTTAAATTGCCCCACTAATGATAATGTTCTTAAGGAGTTACATTATCATCTTTCCATGTAGGAATATAAACTGTTTAACTTTATTGAGTTTCTTATAATCATAACTCCTTCATGTTTACTTTTTCATGCTTCTCTAAAGTCTTTTGTTTGAATGTGAACTTTTCTACTTAGCTCCAGTCTTTTCATCAGGAATACTGCCTTTTATTTAATTTATCTATTTTGTTAAAAATCTAACCCTCCCTCCAAATATACTTAATTTTGCTGAATAAGTTATTCTTGGTTGTAATCCTAGCTCCTTTTCTGTCCAGAATGTAATATTCTTGGCCCTCTGCTCCTTTAACAGGGAAGCTGTTAAGAATGGTGTGATCCTGATTGTGGGCCAAAGATATATGAAATGTTTCTTTCTGGAGGCTTGAAGTATTTTCTCTTTGACCTGGAAGCTCTGAAATTTGACTCTAATATTCCTGGGAATTTTTATTTTGAGATCTCTTTCAGGAGGTGATTGGTAGATTCTTTCAATTTCTATTTTACATACTAGAACAATATATCAGGGCAATTTTCCTTAATAATTACTTGAAATATGATGTCTAGGCTCTTTTCTTTTGATAATAACTTTCAGTTAGTTCAATAATTTAAAAATTCTCTCTCCTTGATTTATTTTCTAGATCAATTATTTTTCCAAAGGGATATTTCATATTTTGTTCTGTTTTTTTAAAACTTCTTTTGATTTGTTTTATAGTTTCCCAATGTCTCATGAAATCACTAGCTTCTACTTGCTCATTTCTAATTTAAAGGAATGGTTTCCTCTAGGGAGATTTTATACCTCTTTTTTTTTCATTTGCCCAATTCTGTTTTTTAAGTTATTTCCTTTAGTATTTGTGACTTAATTATCAAGCTGTTAATTCTCTTTTCATAATTTTTCTGCATCACTGTAATTTCTTTTCCTAATTTTCCCCTCTGCTACTTTTATGTCTTTCTTTAATTCCTCCAGAAGTTTGTGTTCAGTTTGGAACCAGTTATTCTATGAAGATTTTTTGGTATCTAGTCTCACATTGTTGTTTTCTTGTGAGATTATATCCTGGTTTCCCCTGCCACTGCAATAGCTTTTTATAGTCAAATTATTATTATTTTTGTTTCCTCACTTTCTCAGTCTATTTCTTGACTTTGAATTTTATAATAATGTTGGACTCTGCTCACCTGGGACTGTGGAGGCACTGTCCTACACTTTAGACTTTTTCACACTATGTTTTCAGACTTGTTCTGGCTGTCTTCAAGATTTTGATGCTTCCAAGGTGGTGTGATCCTGGAAGAGTTACAGTCACTGGTCTCTTGGTCTGCATTTTGGTCTTTACGCAGGAAGGGTCCCTAGTCCTTTATAGCAGCTCATGCTCCTCTTTTGCTTTGAAACTATGAGCAGGGCTGCTGCTCCCTTGTGACCAATCTCTACCACATCTTTCCACCTTGTAACTGCACATGGGCAATAGAGTTGACAATCTGTGGGAGCTATATCTAGTATCAACAAAGAAGTCCCCAGTGATCTCTTTTTGTCTAGTTGTCTGAGCCCCTTACTGTTTTGGGGCTAAGAGTTTCTGAAGCAACAGCAATAGCTGCTACTGCTATTGCTGCTTCTGCCTATTGTGTGAACTCTACACACATCTCCAACTTGGTGTCACCAATTCCTCCTGATGATGTCTTAAGTATTTTTAGGCTTGAAAAAGGTCTCATCATTATCTTTTGTTAGCTTTGCCATTCCAAAATTTGAACTGAGACATTATTTAGAAGTTTTTTGGAGGGGACTATTGGGAGAACTCTGCTAGGTGGCTGCTCCTAAATCACCATCTTGGCTCTGCCCCTTTCTAAATACTTAAGAAATGAATCTTTGTCAACAGCAAATCAACATGTTACTTTGAAAGTAAACCAATCAAAGTTACTGAATTGTTTTTAGATAATATTTATTACTATTAATAATATCCACTAGTCAACATGTAATTTGTTATTAACAACAAATAATATTTATCATTGATAATATAATTATAACAGTTATAGTTATATATAAAAAGTTATTAGTTGTAATTAATAAAATATAACATAATATAAAATATAATAACAATAATGATAGTTGACATTCATATAGTGCCTTAGTATTTATAATGAACTTTATATTTAAGTCATTTGAACTTTACATCAATTCTGTGAACTAATTATCATTATTATTCTCATTTTAAAGATGAAAAAACAGGTTGAGATGTTAGGTGACTTGCTCTTCATAAAATGGCTAATGAAGATCTGAAGTAAGATTAAAACCCAGGTCTGACTTTTGAAGTACCATGCATTATTTACTATACAATATTTCCTCTCCTGAGGAAGAAACTATGTCCTCCTTTTGTAATTAGAGACTTAATAAAGCTTAATAGTGTCTAACTGGCTGGTTAGCACTCTACTAATCACAAGAATTATGCAGATTTAAGAAATTTGACATATTGTATGCTTAATAAGTGCTTATTGATTGAGGACCATCCCCTTCAGATAGAGAGATAGAAGATGATAGACAGAGACTAAATTCAATAAGCATTTATTAAGTAGCTATTTTGTGAGAAAACACTGTTCACAGAGAAGACAACATAAAAATACAGCAATTCCTGCCCATAATTCTATTGGAGGAAAGTTGCATGTACACAGATAACAAAATTATATATATATATATATATATATATATA
>NW_025385245.1:0-9676 GCF_016433145.1 Gracilinanus agilis
AAGGAAGAAAGAAGGAAAGAAGGAAGGAAGGAAGGAGAGAGAGAAAGAAGGAAGGAGAGAAAGAAGGAAGGAAAAGCAATAGATATGCCCCAAAGAGCAAAAAATGGGGAAAAGAATCAGTGCATACAAAAATATTTCTATTTGCTTTTTCTGTAGTGATAAAGAACCAGAAACTCTGGGGGGTGTCTATTAATTCTATATTGGAATGGCTGAACAAGCTATTATATAGGAATGTGATGAAATACTATTGTGTTTAAGAAATGATGAATGAGGCTTTTTCTGAGAGACCTGGGAAAACTTGTGCGAAGGGAACAGACCCAAGAGAAGAATTTATATAACAAAACAATGCAGACAAACAACTTTGAAAGACTTAAGAACTCCAATCATCACAATGACCAACTAAGACTCCAGAAGGACGATGAAGTATACTACCCACTTCCTGACAGAGAAGTGATGGAATCAAACTGCAGAATGGGACATATATTTTTGGACACTGCCAATGCAAGAATTTGTTTTGCTTATTTGTCAAAGGTTTTCTTTTTCCCCCCAAATGTGGAGAGGGAGCGGAGGAAGAGAAAATATGTTTTTAAAAACTCTTACTTTATGTCTTAGCAACAACAGAACAGACAGGAGGGCAAGGACTAGGAAATTGGGGTTAAGTGATTTGTCCAGGAAATGTCTGAGATCAGATTTGAACCTGGATTCTCCCAAATCCAGGTCTGGTACTCTTATCCACCCAGCTACCTAGTAGCCGCTAGATTTTTGTTCACCATAATAATAATAATAATAATAATTTTTAAAATAAGTCAAGGAAACAGAGGGGAAGAAAGAAGCTGGACAGATACAGATTGATTCCCAAAGAAAAAGTATGAGTAAACAGGATTCTCCAGAAAACTATGCATTCCAAGAAACCATATACAATGGAGTTCTTGGACCAGAGTGCCTAGACCAAGTGGGAGCTGGAACTTAAGATCAACAAGGAAGAGATCTGTGATGTGAAGAAACAAACCCAGCCCTTGCTCTTCAATGTGAGTTATGAAGACTATGCAGTTCAACTCTCTAGTGACCCCAAATTCTTTCCTTTTGTGGAGGAGCTCCAAGTAAAGGGTGGAGCAGCTGTGTAGGTCCCCGAGAGAGGTAAGGCTCATCAGAGGGGGGAAGCTTGCTGGACAGTCACACAACCCACTTTGGGAGGGGAGTCCTCCACCCTAGAAGAGTACCACAAGTCTAGGAGACTATAGAGCCCTTTGGGGACTGTGGACATCACTTGAGAGAGCAGGAAAGTTATCCTGATTCTTTATAGACATGGGTGTAAGGGATGGGGGTTTTCCTGTGGATTTGTGTGTGTGTGTGTGTGTGTGTGTGTGTGTGTGTGTGAGTCAATTAAGATGAAATAAAGTAGATGTTATAGCCAACGTTTCTTTTAACCCCAGTGCTGGCAGGAGAGTTAAGGGGTCTTTTATCTTTTGTCACTGATGATCCCTAGGAGAAACCCTGAATGGGGCATAAGCCAAAGAGAAAACTTCAGGGCTGAATCACCAAGATTGAACTTCATAAATCCAGAACCACGGAAATACATTGCATCAACAAACATTAAACAGGGCATCCCTGGTAGTCATGGGGGGGAATTATAGATATGACCACTGACCTGGGAGCACAGATAACTATAAAATATAATATTACACGATAGGTACATTAGCAAGGTGCCAAATGCCTATTTTTGCCCTCCTTTCTAACTTTTTTAACACCTAGAAATCTGTGACAGGCAGCAGAGATCTGAAAAGTTCCTTTACCTCAAGGTCAAGAAAGGACTCACCCTTTCTAGAGTAATTACCTTAAAAGTGGGGTGGAGTGGGGGCAGCTGGGTAGCTTCAGTGGATTGAGAGCCAAGCCTAGAGACAGGAGGTCCTAGGTTCAAATCTGGCCTCAAACACTTCCCAGCTGTGTGACCCTGGGCAAGTCACTTGACCCCCATTGCCTACCCTTACCACTCTTCTGCCTTGGAGCCAATACACAGCATTGACTCCAAGATGGAAGGTAAGGGTTAAAAAAAAAAGTGGGGTGGGGGGCAGCTGGGTGGCTCAGCAGACTGAGAGCAGACCTAGAGACAGGAGTTCCTGGGTTCAAAACTATCCTCAGACACTTCCCAGCTGTGTGACCCTGGGCAAGTCACTTAACCCCCATTGCCTAGCCCTTACCACTCATTCTGCCTCAGAACCAATACATAGTATTGATTTCAAGACAGAAGATATGGGTAAAAAAAAAGTACTTAAGCTATCCTTTCTGGAGTACTATAGATGTGAAATATGATTTGGTTGTCCTTTTTAAATTCTTCATTACCATGGTTGATTATGTGGCATGGTAGATAGAGCTCTGGATCTGGAGTCAAAAAGAACCAATTCAAATCCAGTCTCGGACATTTACAGCTATGTGACCATGGGCAAGTCACTTCACCTGTGTCTGCCTCAGCTTCTTTATCTCTAAAATGGGGATTATAATAACATGTACTCTCAAGTTTGTTGTGAGGATAAAATTAAATAATATTTATGAACCTTAAAAAACTATGTATGAATGCTCGTTATAGCAACAATTTAAAAGAAAAAATAAATGAGTAAAACAAAGAGAAGGCAGCATTTAACCTAAAGAACAAATCACTAACACTGAAATTTTGGGCTTCAGCCGAGGAGAGATTTTTGAGCAGAGAGACTTCTTGGCTTCCTTCAGGTTTCCTATAGCACTCCTCACATCTCTAGTTGTGTGGCTGGGCCTCTTGTAATTTATTTTGTAGCTCCCTCCTATCAATTTTTCACCCACAAAACATGTCCCTGATAGATTTAACAAGCAAAGAAAGGGACTGAAGAGTTCTCTTATCCCTTATTCCCACAGTAGAAGCCGGAGCCTATAGAGAAAACACTGCCCTCATTTCCTATAACCACCCAGATCTCTTATCTACATTCATACTGGCAATATGAAAGAGTCACATCATAAAGAAGCTGGTTGTAGATCCCCATTTGTGGTCCCCACCAAGTGATCCTACTTCTTTTTTTTTAAACCCTTAACTTCTGTGTATTGGCTCGTAGGTAGAAGAGTGGTAAGGGTGGGCAATAGGGGTCAAGTGACTTACCCAGGGTCACACAGCTGGGAAGTGTCTGAGGCCAGATTTGAACCTAGGACCTCCCATCTCTAGGCCTGACTCTCAATTCACTGAGCTACCCAGCTGCCCCATAAGGGTGATGGTTTCTAGTTCATAAACCTCAGCCCTCAGGTGAGGCTGAAAGGCTAGGAGAGAAACAGAATGGGAAGGGGGCCAAACTCTAAATCCAAGGTCTACCTCTTCCTTAATTTTGTAACTGAGAAATTATTTTGAGCTCAGAGTAGACTATGAGATTTCAACAACTGACCAGTATTTCCAGAATTGCCAGGATCAAATTCGATAGGAAACAGAGAAATGGTATATGGAGTGGGCCAAATGTTAGGGGGGAGGGACTGGAGAATGGGTTAGCTGAAGTAGCCCCAATTCTGGGAAAGAGTGGTAGGATGCTAGTGAAGGAGGGATACTATCACACAAAACTCCACAGAAACACATAATAAATCCATCCATCCATCCATTCATTCATCAAGAAGTGATGAATTGTTGAGTAGCTATGGCTACCCCACCAAGGACAAAAATGAGTCTTTCACATCTTCTCCAATCTCTGAGAACATCTTGGAAATAAGAAAGTGATTCCCAGAGAGGGACCAAAGTTAGCCAGAGGTCAGAATGGCACAGACCTGATGGCTCCCACACCTCCACATTGCTCATAATCTTGTCTCTCTTATTATTTTCAAGAGCAACTTTCTAGCCTTGCCCCAGGTTCCAATCTCCCAGATCTCCACAGGAGCCTGGGAAAGATCAGCAGAGAAGAACCACTGAGCCCTAGAATTATAGACTTTCCCATGATGATGGGAGAGGTCACCCCACCCCTCCCTCTACCTCCAGACAGGATGGCCCCCAGTGTTCAGATACGACACCCCTGGGGGCATCCCTGTGAAGATTCCACGTTGCCCTTTTGTTACCCATAAGACCCTGATATTTTCTGGAGGTATTCCTCCTATCTGACCTCATTACTTCCTGCTACAGTTTTAACCTATTCCTTCTTCTTCCAACAGCAACTCTGTCTTCTCTGAACATTAAATCCTGAACAATAACAAAGACTGGAAGCTTTTATTCAGTTATTCTTCAATCTCTTTTTTTTCTCCAGGTCAAAAAAGAAGTCCTACCAGCTCTTTTTCCCTTTTCTCGTGAGAAGACAAGGGACAACCAACAGGGAGGGGGAGTAAGGGAAAGGTCTATGTCAGGGAGCTTCCTTGAGAAGGCTACTCAGGAAACTAGCCCTAGGGTGCTGGGGCTGGAGGAGTCTAGCTCCCAGACGAGTATACCTAGTATTTTTCCCATGCTTTCATCTGTCACTCTCAAAGAACCTTCTCCTGGATGCTGGCGGGCATCGTGAGCCTGCTTGACAGGCAGAGAATCACCGAATGTAAACTTTGAGAGCTGGATGGAACCTTAGAGCTAATCTAATCCAGCCCCCATCATTTGACAGATGAAAGAAACAAGATCAGAAAGATAAAGTGCTGAGGGAGAGAACTCAGGTGTCCCCAGGATGTGGGAACACTCAGAGTTTATTGATTATATTCTTTCTGCTCTATTTCTCCACTTCACTGAAACAGCTGAAGCTCAGGGTTTTCGTATAGCCTAGGTTCGGTCCTATGGATATTTCATGCAATTGCTACTGAGGATGGAACCCAGGCAGCTGGGAATCCCAGTTTGTGCCTCTGGAGGTCACAGATGTGCTTCATAGGACTGAGAACAGAAGACAGTAAGTAGCTATAGTTGAAGGGGGCTTGGGAATAGGAAATGAAGATCACTTTCAACCCCATTTTTATATAATCCTTCGGGTGGGACCTGATGGAACTTGACAAATATGAGAGGCAGCGGAATAAAAGCAGAGAGGGGGAAACTTCAGGCCCAGCACCTTGGCCACAATACCCTCTCCCACTCCAGGAGAGCCAACCAGAGGGAGAACGGGGCAGAAATATGGGGGCTATCACAAAGAAGCAGACACTGAGAGGCATAAACAGAGATAAAAGAGACAGGGTGAGGGAAATGGGAGAGAGAGAAATTCCCCAAGTCCACAGAGAGGCCCCAAACTGCAGGGAGATGCTTCCTCTCCAAGATCCTTCCTCCCTAACACATCCCTTCTGGCCTCAGGGATTTAACCCCATCCTGAGGGCTCTGGCTCGGGGCTTCTGCCCTTTCTAGATGGCACAGCCCCACACTTATTCAGGAGTCAGGGAGTGTGAGGGACCCACAGTCTTCATGTGGGTGTGTGAGGTCTCCACTCCTGGTCTTTCACAGGAGAGTCTGATGTTACAGCCAGGCTAGTCTGCCCCAGCTCCGGTCCCTGGGCCCCAGTCCTGGGCCTGGACTGTCTGGGGCAGATACAGGCAGAGGGCCAGCAGGCCAGCTGGTGGGGGAGAGGGGTGGGGCAGGGTGGCCAGCTGGGCTGCCGGGAGGGAGAGGGGGAGAGCTCGTTAAGACGCACAATTAGCTGTCCTGCCTTTGATCTGGGACAGGGACTGCCAGGATCTAAGTAAAGTCAGCTGCAGCTTCTAGCCCCAGCCAATAGCCAGGAGGAAGGGGGGCAGACAGGGAAGTAAGGAGAGATGAGGGGACCAGGAATGACCAGCTGGGGAGAGGGGGTCAGGGAGGAGAGGGCCCACCCTCACCTTACTGCCTCAGCCCAAGGGACAGAAGGAGCAGGGGGTGTCTGGTCCCATTCCTTGGACAGACGCGTGGTGTCCTTCTTTTGTATGTCTGTGTGTCCAACACATGGGGCTACTTAGGCATAAAACAGCTGATGTAGCTGTGGATGTATGCATAAATTCGTGCATGTATGAATGTGTGTGACCACAGATCTGATTCTTCTCTTGCATATCTGGAATTAGCTAATAATAGCTAGCATTTATATAGCACCTACTATGTGTCAGGCACTGAACACATAGCTAGGCACACAGCCACATTCTCTGCTTTTCTGTTAGGGGAAGGGAATAAGCATAATAAACATTTGTAGAGTGCCTACTATGTGTCAGGCAATGGACTAAGCATTTTATGGCACTAAACACATTTCTAGGCACACAGAAATGTTCATTTCTGTTTGAGGAAGGGAATAAGCATAAAAAATAGTAATAGAGTACCTACTATGTGTCAGGCAATGGACTAAGCATTTTATGGCCCTGAACATTGCTAGGCACATAGAAATGTTCTCTCTTTTTCTGTTAGGGGAAGGGAAGAGAATAAGCATAATAAACATTTGTAGAGCACCTACTATGTGCCATGCTCCTTGCTAAGCAGATATTATCTCATCTGATCCTCACAACAACTCTTCAGATTAAATGCTATTATTTTACTGGTGAGAAAACTAAGGCAAATAGAGGTTAAGTAACTTGCCCATGGTCATACAGCTAGTATGTGTCTGAGGCCAAATTTGAATTCAGATCTTCCCTACCCCAGGCGAAGTGTTCTTTGTACTGAAGCCCTGCCCAGCAGCCTCTGTTACCCTGAGAAATGAGCACTAAACATGGAGGCAAAAGACCTGAGTTCAAATTCCACCTCTGCCACTTAATATTTGTTGGACAACGTTGGCTTATTCCTTTAAACTCCCCAGGCTTAAGTTTTCTTGTCTATAAAATGAAAAGATTGGCTTAGATGGCCTTGGAAATCCCTTCCAGCCTGAGGTCTGTGATCTGCAAAATGAAGAGATTGGACTAGATGGTATTTCAGTCCTTTATAGCTTTTCATCTATGATTCTCTTTCTCTTTTTTTTTTACTTTCTTTTACTTTTTTTCCAATTACACATAGAAACAATTTCTTACGATTGTTTTCTGACTTCTGCCAATATTCATATTCTCTTCCTCTTTCCTCCATCTCTGACCATCCCAACACCAGACCAGGGTACCTGGGACTGGTCTTTACTTCGAACCTTGGGAAATCTTTCCTGTACCTCAATTTCCCTTCCCAAGAAGGTTCACCAGCTTTTATAGAGGACAGAGGGGTTCAACAGAGTTCTTAGGATAGCTGCTGAGAGAAAAAGAGCCAAAGCTGTAAGGAAGAATGCCAAAGGAAGCCCCCCCTCCCGCATAGACTGGATATGATGCTGCCTTATGCTGGAAATGTAATAGTAAAGGGGTCCCTGTAATAATGATGGGAAATGTAAACACATAGGAATTGGGGGATTGCTCTAGGGAAGTATTTACAGCAAGGCAAAGGCTTTCAAAAGGAGAATGATCATCACCTCCATCCCACTTATATCCAAGGCTTGAAACTTTTAGAACTGGTTTTTCTCCCAACAACACACTTTCAGTAGGTGGTTCTATGACTTCATTGACGCAGTGAACTCCAAATGCAGGGCTGCCAATTCCCAGGCTTAGAGAGTTTCCTGGGGCCACAGAGATGTTAGATAACTCATACTACCAAGATGATTTGGAGGTACCACTTGAACATTTGTCTCCCTCTGAGGCAGAGGCTCTATCAAAATTCTAGCAAGTAGAACAGGTGGCAAAATTGTTATTTTACAGACGAGAAAAATAGGGCTCAGTTTCTTTAAATGATTTGCAAAATGAAGTCAAAGCTCTGTTTGAATTCCAGCTCTAGTACTCTTTCTGCTATCACACAAGCCCTCCTGAATGATTATAGTTCTGGCCTAGGCCCTTCCATTTTGGGATCTGTTTCCTCATAATCCTTCCTCCCTTGATTCTCAGATCTTATTATCTTCCCTTCACGCCTGCTCCTTCCAGTGGATTCTGGCCACAAACTAACTCTGACTGATGCTTCTTTCCTCATAGCTTTCCCTCATTCCTCACTCCCTCTTAGCACAAACTCCAGCTTCGAGGTGGCCTACAGAAATAAAACAGGTGATTAAGCAGGAAAAAAAAAAGGCCCTTATCTTCAAGGTAGAGAGTCACCTCTCCTCCCATAACATGTTCTGCCCTGCAGCTAGCACAAGTTAGCATGCATTCCAAAGAACAAATACAGAAGTAAATTTTAGTGATGACCTTGGACAAGTCATTTACCTCTATTTTCTCTTCAGTAAAATTAAGAGTTTGAACTAGATATCTACGGTCTCATCAAGGCTTTCAAGGCCTCCTTTTCTTGTGATTGATCTCTCCCTACCCTCAAGCTTCTCTCTGGCTACTCCAAACCCCCATTTCAGTACCCTATGGTATACAGACTGCCCTCCTCCAAGCTCTGTGCACCAAAATTATACTTCTCCTATTCTCCCCTATCATCCAAATTGGCTTTTCCTGTCAAATGGATTTCCGGTGTTACAGTAATTCTTGCTGAGGTGAAAGTGGTTGCTAGTCCTTAAATTTTACATGGGGAAAAAGGGAGCCCAAGCTTGCTCATTTCATCCTTTCAGAGTTGAAGAGTTCAGGAAATAGTCAAAGTCACAAAAGGGAAAAAGAAGATAGTCAAACAAGGGAGATAGATAAAGTAGGACCTTTGGGGATCATTTCTCTGAGCTTCAAATTTGAGCTTCCCAGACCTGTTGGCCATTGGCAACTTCCCCACAGGAAATGATTTGTTCACAAGTAGTAGAGATGACCCCCTTGTGAATCTTGATCACCAGATGTCTACCAAGGAAAGCCTCAGTTGGGCTTGGTCAAGAGTGGCTTTCAGGGAAGCCCCTGGACCTGAACCAGGGGAGGGAAGAGGAGGAAGAGCAAAGGAGACCTCTTAGCCTTCTTAGGAACCCAAGAATCTCCTGTCCCAAAATTCTTTCTGTGCTCCCTCGGTCCAAGGAGGAGTCAAAAGGGATCTCAAACTGAGGGGTAGGAGACTCAAGATTTGAGGTAGGGTGGGTCTTGGGGACTGAGGGCACCCGAGGGAGCGGCTTCCTGCCTGCTTCTCAGCTGGTTGTCCAACCCCTTCCCCGATCTTGGGTGCGGCCCCCAGTTCCGGCCAGCCCCAGCACGTTTCACACACCCCCCCTTAACCTTCCCCACCACCACCACCACCACCACCACCACCACCCCAGCTTGCCTCCTGCTCATTAAACTGCAGGTGAACCCAGAAGCATCTGGCATGCCGCCAACCCCCGCCCGACTCCGCAGCTCCGGACTCGCCCCCACGCTTCAAAGCCACCGCTTCCCCCAGACCCCTGCGCCCCCGCCCCCAAGAAGCCATAGGGGCTGGGGCTAAGTGAGGCAGGATGCCTGGGTTCATCTCTCTCTCTCCTCTTCCTCCTCCTCCCCTCCCTCACCAGATTTCGAAGGGACTAGAGACCGTCACCCTTTTCTGTCTTTACAGACACCATTCCGCTTCTCTCCATCCCCCACACGTCCTGGGCCCCGCCTCTTCAGCAGACCCGACACTAAGGGACAGGCAGAAGAGCTAGGGGAATGGGGAAAGGTGGAGTTAGTGAGCCTAAACCAGCCTGGGAAGTGGCTTGGGAGAAGTCATGTCTCCATCCGGGCTCTCCCAGGCTACCGGTATAATCTGATGGGGGCTGCAGAGTTCTAGAGTTGGAGGTGGGAAGGAATATGTCAAAGGAGACAGAGCAAAGATTCTTCCCCAGGAGAAGGGGAAAACAGGGGGAAGTTCCTGCCGGAGGGAGGGAGGGAGGGAGGGAGGGAG